>NC_092153.1:81235575-81423075 GCF_045791955.1 Oncorhynchus clarkii lewisi
AAGGCTAAAGAGGACACCCAGGTTACAGTTAACACTCAAAGAAAATACACACATTCTTCAGAATAGCATTAGAAGGAGGCTAAACGTCACAGCCACAGGCCCGCTCATAGCTTTGAGCAAGAAATTGACTCTCAGGAGTTAAATGGACCTGACATGCGGAGGGAGAGGCATTGTGGGAGGTTTTGAAAACTAAGGTAGGACATTTTTTTTTTTTTTTTTTACAAACTTGTTCGGGTAATGTGAAAGTAAGGATGATTAAGGTAAGATTCGAAGGCAGTGCAAAAGACTGCAACTGTCGAGTCCCACTGTACCTGCCGTGCAGTGTGGGTGGATGGAAGCCTGTTACTCCTTGCTACCTAGTCGCTTCATTATCTCCTCTCTCACACAATGACTGATGCCTCTGTCTCTTCACTGGGGTGATGGAGATAGAGAAGAGAATAACTGATGGTGTCTCTTCATTGGGGTGATGGAGAAGAAACAGAGGACAGAGAGGTCATGAGCAAATGAGCTCCTGTATTTTTCAGCATGTTCTTGGAGAAATATAGATTTGGCGTTAGATACAGTGCCTTGCAAAAGCATTCATTCCCTTTGGCATTTTTCCTATTTCGAGGCATTACAACCTGTAAATTAAATTGATTTTTATTTGGATTGCAAGTCATGGACATACACAAAATAGTCCAAATTGGTGAAGTAAAACAATAAAAAAATGGAAAAGTGGTACGTACATATGTATTCACCCCCTTTGCTATGAAGCCCCTAAATAAGATCTGGTGCAACCAATTACCTCAGAAGTCAAATAATGAGTTAAATAAAGTCCACTTGTGTGCAATCTAAGTGTCAAGGAGCTCTCCAAACAGGTCAGTGACAAAGTTGTGGAGAAGTACAGTTCAGGGTTGGGTTATGAAAAAATATCAGAAACTTTGAACATCCTACAGAGCACCATTAAATCCAATATTATTAAATTGAAAGAATATGGCACCACATCAAACCTGCCAAGAGAGGGTCGCCCACCAAAACTCACGGACCAGGCAAGGAGGGCATTAATCAGAGAGGTAACAAAGAGACGGAAGATAACTCTGAAGGAGCTGCAAAGCCCCCCAGCGGAGATCGGAGTATCTGTCCATAGGACCACTTTAAGCCGTACACTCCACAGAGCTGGACTTTACGGAAGAGTGGCCAGAAAAAAAGCCATTGTTTAAAGAAAAAAGTAAGCAAACACATTTGGTGTTCGCCAAAAGGCATGTGGGAGACTCCCCAAACGTATGGAAGAAGGTACTCTGGTCAGATGAGACTGAAATTGAGATTTTTGGCCATCAAGGAAAACGTAAACCCAACACCCCTCATCACCCCGTGAACACCATCTCCACAGTGAAGAATAGTGGTGGCAGCATCAAGCTGTGGGAATGTTTTTCAACGGCAGGAATTGGGAAACTGGTCAGAATTTAAGTAATCATGGATGGTGCTAAATACAGGGAAATTCTTGAGGGAAACCTTCCAGCAGGAGAATGGCCCTGAGAATACAGCTAAAGCAGCACTTGAGTGGTTTAAGTGGTAACATTTAAATGTCATGGAATGGCCTAGTCAATGCCCAAACCTCCATCCTATTGAGAATCTGTGGAATGACTTAAAGATTGCTGTACACCAGTTTTCCCTTGAAGAATGGGCAAAAGTCCCAGTGGCTAGATGTGCCAAGCTTTTAGAGACATAGCACAAGAGACGTGCAGCTGTGATTGCTGAAAAAGGTGTCTCTACAAATTATTGACTTTGGGCGGGTGTTAATAGTTATGCAATGCTCAAGTTCAGTTTTTTTGTTTTATTTTTTGTTTGTTTCACAATAAAAAATATGTTTTTATCTTCAAGGTGTTGTGTAAATCAAATGATACAAACCCCCCAAAGATCTATTTTAATATTTTAATTTGTAAGGCAACAAAATTGGAAAAATGCCAAGGGGGGTGAATAATTTTGCAAGCCACTGTAAACTTAGATTTTTTTGTCAGGGACAGGATTCTACCCTCCACAGCATAAACTTCGCTCCAGATCAAAACTCCAAGCCTACAACCTGATTTTGGATGGAATTACGGAATTACCTGGAAGGCCCAAGCTATACAGCAAATGCTCTGGCAAACAAACTGAAAACACCATCCAACCTGGAACTGAGTGAGTAATGTTTAGTCTGAAGCTATATTTTATATTCAAAAGCCCTGAAGAAAAATACATTACAATGATATACTTTACATTAAGAGGACTGAATGCTGAGTTGGACTACCAAGCCTGCTAGGACAAGGAGATGGACTACCAAGCCTGCTAGGACAAGGAGATGGACTACCAAGCCTGCTAGGACAAGGAGATGGACTACCAAGCCTGCTAGGACAAGGAGATGGACTACCAAGCCTGCTAGGACAAGGAGATGGACTACCAAGCCTGCTAGGACAAGGAGATGGACTACCAAGCCTGCTAGGACAAGGAGTTGGACTACCAAGCCTGCTAGGACAAGGAGGTGGACTACCAAGCCTGCTAGGACAAGGAGATGGACTACCAAGCCTGCTAGGACAAGGAGTTGGACTACCAAGCCTGCTAGGACAAGGAGATGGACTACCAAGCCTGCTAGGACAAGGAGTTGGACTATCAAGCCTGCTAGGACAAGGAGTTGGACTACCAAGCCTGCTAGGACAAGGAGATGGACTACCAAGCCTGCTAGGACAAGGAGTTGGACTACCAAGCCTGCTAGGACAAGGAGTTGGACTACCAAGCCTGCTAGGACAAGGAGTTGGACTACCAAGCCTGCTAGGACAAGGAGTTGGACTACCAAGCCTGCTAGGACAAGGAGTTGGACTACCAAGCCTGCTAGGACAAGGAGTTGGACTTCCAAGCCTGCTAGGACAAGGAGTTGGACTACCAAGCCTGCTAGGACAAGGAGATGGACTACCAAGCCTGCTAGGACAAGGAGTTGGACTACCAAGCCTGCTAGGACAAGGAGTTGGACTACCAAGCCTGCTAGGACAAGGAGTTGGACTACCAAGCCTGCTAGGACAAGGAGATACAGCTTTAATTAGCACTGACGTGTCAAGTGAGAGGAGTCAGAGCCCTTTAGCCCAATGGCATGAGAATCAAACAGGCTACCCCAAACAAATGAAGAAGTCTTTGAAGCTGTTGTTCAGAGGTAATTAAAATACAGTACCCTCTGTATGTAAAAAATGATAAGGCAAGAAAATAGTACAGAATGAAGCTCCTTATGGAAAATCAAGAGACACTTTTTGCTGACTGTTATTAAAAATGGGAACATAAGCAACTTAATCTTCCACACAGACCATCCCCTGGCATGGCACAGTGCTATATTAATACAGACCATCCCCTGGCATGGCACAGTGCTATATTAATACACTACCACTCTGTTAAGAGAGGGTGTTAACGAGGAGTGGAAACTCAGGATATTAGACAACGAGGACTCTGAGTCAGCTAATATAAATCTCTATAAGTCTGGAACAGTATTGGTACAGGGCAACCCCAAACAGTTTCAGCTGGACTTTCACCTAATCAAAGAATTAGCTCAGCAAGAGAAACTCTCCCTTGAGAAAGATACCCTCACCCCGAGCTGGTCAGACCAGACCTCTTCATTTTAAAACCCCACAGACGAGCAACCCCAAGCGGAAAGTCAACCTCCCAGCACAGAGTACTACTCCCTCATTGAAATGAAGGATAGATTCACCCAGCTGGAGGCAAGACAGGTGGAGCTGGAATAGCAGGTGATTACACTCCAGTCAGCCCAGACCCAGTCAACAGTCCAACATAACAACAACCCCTTAACTAGACCTGGAGAGCTGGAGGTGGAGAGAGACATATCTGCACTCTGGACTGTAGTGAGACAACATAAACAGGACAAAGAACAGGAGAAGAACAGAGCACTAGAGGAGAGGATCAGACTGCTGGAGAAGAGGGTGAGGGGGATGACATGTGACAGAGAACAACCTACAAGAGAGGTGGCCACCCCCACAGAAAAGTTTGCAGAACAGCCCACACCTGATCATAGCATCAAAACCACAGCGGGACAGACACATGAAGAACCCTAAGCCCAGGGGATCTCACCCCCTTTGACCACCACCCCTGACAGCCACCCTGATAGCCCTCCTGACAACCCCTCAACACCCACTGAGGAAATACACAAGACACAGAATGTACTCCTAATGGACTCAAATGGGACATATTTACAAGAAAGAACAAAAATCCCCAACACAGAGTGTCTAAACTCTGGTGTCCAAACACCCAGCGCACCCTAGACCTTCGGTCTGAGGACCAACTAGGTTCACCTAGCCACATAATAATACACACAGGCACAAATGACCCGAGAGCACAGCAGCAAAGGGTGGCCACAGCACTGAAGGGAGTGATTGAAAAAGCTTCTTCTACTTTCCCCAAAGCACAAGTGGTTATCTCCACCCTGCTACCACGAAAAGACATCCACTCTGATACAATACAGCGGGTAAATGCAAGTATTTCCCAAGACTGTGCCTCAAAAACAAATATTTGGGAAAAGGGAAAAAAGTATTTGATCCCCTGCTGATTTTGTACGTTTGCCCACTGACAAAGAAATGATCCGTCTATAATTTTAATGGTAGGTTTATTTGAACAGTGAGAGACAGAATAACAACAAAAAAATCCAAAAAATGCATGTCATGCATTTTAATGAGGGAAATAACTATTTGACCCTTCTGCAAAACTTGACTTAGTACTTGGTGGCAAAACCATTGTTGGCAATCTCAGAGGTCAGACGTTTCTTGTAGTTGGCCACCAGGTTTGCACACATCTCAGGAGGGATTTTGTCCTACCCCTCTTTGCAGATTTTCTCCAAGTCATTAAGGTTTCTAGGCTGGCGTTTGGCAACTCGAACCTTCAGCTCCCTCCACAGATTTTCTATGGGATTAAGGTCTGGAGACTGGCTAGCCCACTCCATGACCTTAATGTGCTTCTTCTTGAGCCACTCCTTTGTTGCCTTGGCCGTGTGTTTTGGGTCATTGTCATGCTGGAATACCCATCCACGACCCATTTTCAATGTCCTGGCTGAGGGAAGGAGGTTCTCACCCAAGATTTGACGGTACATGGCCCTGTCCATCGTCCCTTTGATGCGGTGAAGTTGTCCTGTCCCCTTAGCAGAAAAACACCCCCAAAGCATAATGTTTCCACCTCCATGTTTGACGGTGGGGATGGTATTCCCACCTCCTCCAAACACGGCGAGTTGAGTTGATGCCAAAGAGCTCCATTTTGGTCTCATCTGACCACAACACTTTGACCCAGTTGTCCTCCTAATCATTCATTAATTGGCAAACTTCAGACGGGCATGTACAGTGCCTTGCGAAAGTATTCGGCCCCCTTGAACTTTGCGACCTTTTGCCACATTTCAGGCTTCAAACATAAAGATATAAAACTGTATTTTTTTGTGAAGAATCAACAACAAGTGGGACACAATCATGAAGTGGAACGACATTTATTGGATATTTCAAACTTTTTTAACAAATCAAAAACTGAAAAATTGGGCGTGCAAAATTATTCAGCCCCTTTACTTTCAGTGCAGCAAACTCTCTCCAGAAGTTCAGTGAGGATCTCTGAATGATCCAATGTTGACCTAAATGACTAATGATGATAAATACAATCCACCTGTGTGTAATCAAGTCTCCGTATAAATGCACCTGCACTGTGATAGTCTCAGAGGTCCGTTAAAAGCGCAGAGAGCATCATGAAGAACAAGGAACACACCAGGCAGGTCCGAGATACTGTTGTGAAGAAGTTTAAAGCCGGATTTGGATACAAAAAGATTTCCCAAGCTTTAAACATCCCAAGGAGCACTGTGCAAGCGATAATATTGAAATGGAAGGAGTATCAGACCACTGCAAATCTACCAAGACCTGGCCGTCCCTCTAAACTTTCAGCTCATACAAGGAGAAGACTGATCAGAGATGCAGCCAAGAGGCCCATGATCACTCTGGATGAACTGCAGAGATCTACAGCTGAGGTGGGAGACTCTGTCCATAGGACAACAATCAGTCGTATATTGCACAAATCTGGCCATTATGGAAGAGTGGCAATAAGAAAGCCATTTCTTAAAGATATCCATAAAAAGTGTTGTTTAAAGTTTGCCACAAGCCACCTGGGAGACACACCAAACATGTGGAAGAAGGTGCTCTGGTCAGATGAAACCAAAATTGAACTTTTTGGCAACAATGCAAAACGTTATGTTTGGCGTAAAAGCAACACAGCTGAACACACCATCCCCACTGTCAATCATGGTGGTGGCAGCATCATGGTTTGGGCCTGCTTTTCTTCAGCAGGGACAGGGAAGATGGTTAAAATTGATGGGAAGATGGATGGAGCCAAATACAGGACCATTCTGGAAGAAAACCTGATGGAGTCTGCAAAAGACCTGAGACTGGGACGGAGATTTGTCTTCCAACAAGACAATGATCCAAAACATAAAGCAAAATCTACAATGGAATGGTTCAAAAATAAACATATCCAGGTGATAGAATGGCCAAGTCAAAGTCCAGACCTGAATCCAATCGAGAATCTGTGGAAAGAACTGAAAACTGCTGTTCACAAATGCTCTCCATCCAACCTCACTGAGCTCGAGCTGTTTTGCAAGGAGGAATGGGAAAAAAATTCAGTCTCTCGATGTGCAAAACTGACATACCCCAAGCGACTTACAGCTGTAATCGCAGCAAAAGGTGGCGCTACAAAGTATTAACTTAAGGGGGCTGAATAATTTTGCACGCCCAATTTTTCAGTTTTTAATTTGTTAAAAAAGTTTGAAATATCCAATAAATGTCGTTCCACTTCATGATTGTGTCCCACTTGTTGTTGATTCTTCACAAAAAAATACAGTTTTATATCTTTATGTTTGAAGCCTGAAATGTGGCAAAAGGTCGCAAAGTTCAAGGGGGCCGAATACTTTCGCAAGGCACTGTATATGTGCTTTCTTGAGCAGGGGGACCTTGCGGGCGCTGCAGGATTTCATTCCTTCTTTATTGCTTCTGTGGACAGGTGTCTTTTATACAGGTAACAAACTGAGACTAGGAGCACTCCCTTTAAGAGTGTGCTCCTAATCTCATCTCGTTACCTGTATAAAAGACACCTGGGAGCCAGAAATATTTCTGGTTGAGAGGGGGTCAAATACTTATTTCTCTCATTAAAATGCAAATCAATTTATAACATTTTTGACATGCGTTTTTCTGGATTTTTTTCTTGTTATTCTGTCTCTCACTGTTCAAATAAACCTACCATTAAAATTATAGACTGATCATTTCTTTGTCAGTGGGCAAACGTACAAAATCAGCAGAGGATCAAATACTTTTTCCACTCAATGTAGTCACTACGATAGACTTCGAGGGGACTCCTATGGTAGGTACACCTATAGCTCATCTCTTGGCAGCTTGACCCCCACATAACATCAACGAATTGGCGAGGGCACAAGAACAGTTTGCAGCACCCGGCCTCACCCTACTAGAATCTAAAATCAAATGTCTACTGCTTGCTGATGATCTGATGCTTTTGTCACCAACCAAGGAGGGCCTACAGCAGCACCTAGATCTTCTGCACAGATTCTGCCAGACCTGGGCCCTGACAGTAAATGTCAGTTAGACCAAAATAATGGTGTACCAAAAAAGGTCCAGTCGCCAGGATCACAAATACAAATTCCATCTAGACACCGTTGCCCTAGAGCACACAAAAGACTATACATACCTTGGCCTAAACATCAACGCCACACGTAACTTCCACAAAGCTGTGAACGATCAGAGATCAAGGCAAGAAGGGCATTCTATGCCATCAAAAGGAACATCAAATTCGACATACCAATTAGGATCTGGCTAAAAATTCTTGAATCAGTAATATAATCCATTGCCCTTCATGGTTGTGAGGTCTGGGATCCGCTCACCAACCAAGAATTCACAAAATGGGACAAACACCAAATTGAGACTCTGCATGCAGAATTCTGCAAAAATATCCTCCATGTACAACGTAAAACACCAAATAATGTATGCAGAGCAGAATTAGGCCTATACCCACTAATTTAAAAAATACAGAAAAGATAAGTTAAATTCTACAACCACCTAAAAGGAAGCGATATCCATACCTTCCATAACAAAGCCATCACCTACAGAGAGATGAACCTGGAGAAGAGCCCCCTAAGCAAGCTGGTCCTGGGGCTCTGTTCACAAACACAAACAGACCCCACAGCGCCCCAGGACAGCAACCCAACCAAATAATGGGAAAACAAAAAGATAATTACTTGACACATTGGAAAGAATTAACAAAAAAACAGAGCAAACTAGAATACTATTTGGCCCTAAACACAGTACACGTCGGCAGAATACCTGACCACTGTGACTGACCCAAACTTAAGGAAAGCTTTGACTATATACAGATTCAGTGAGCATAGCCTTGCTATTGAGAAAGGCCGCCGTAGGCAGACCTGGCTCTCAAGAGAAGACAGGCTATGTGCACTCTGCCCACAAAATGAGGTGGAAACTGAGATGCGCTCCTAACCTCCTGCCAAATGTATGACCATATTAGAGACACATATTTCCCTCAGAAAACACAGATCCACAAAGAATTTGAAAACAAACCTGATGAAGAAGTTAGCTATCTCTGTCTCTGTGGTGAAGACGTTAGCTGTCTCTGTCTCTGTGATTATGAAGTTAGCTGTCTCTCTCTCTCTGTGGTGAAGAAGTTTGCTGTCTCTGTCTCTGTGGTGAAGACGTTAGCTGTCTCAGTCTCTGGGGAAAATTAGTTAGCTGTCTCTTGGGTGAAGGAGTTTGCTGTCTCTCTCTCTCTTTAGCTGTCTCTGTCTCTAGGGTGTATGAGTTAGCTGTCTCTTGGGTGAAGGAGTTTGCTGTCTCTTGGATGAAGAAGTTAGCTGTCTCTGTCTCTGTGGTGAAGAAGTTAGCTGTCTCTCTCTCTCTGGGGGGAAGAAGTTAGCGGTCTCAGTCTCTGGGGAAAATTAGTTAGCTGTCTCATGGGTGAAGGAGTTTGCTGTCTCTCTCTCTCTCTTTAGCTGTCTCTGTCTCTAGGGTGTATGAGTTAGCTGTCCCTTGGGTGAAGGAGTTTGCTGTCTCTCTCTCTGTCTGTAGGGTGAATAAGTTAGCTGTCTGCCTCTGGGGTGAAGAAGTTAGCTGTCTCTCTCTCTGTCTGTAGGGTGAATAAGTTAGCTGTCTGCCTCTGGGGTGAAGAAGTTAGCTGTCTCTCGATTGCTGATGGAAGTATGCAGAAGTATTTTAGTTATTTTTATCTCTTTACACTGGAGGGTAGAGTTGACTTTAAACCCTTAGATCCCTTAGGGATCCCCATTAGCTACTGCCAAGGCAGCTACTCGTCTTAGTGTCCAAACAAATGTAGGCACTTACTGTACATCACACAAACAACTAAAATGTAAAAAAGTACATCATAAAACATTATTACACCACTACATATCTACAACACAAAATGTATAATAGCACATTACAACAATATTATAATGTACATGTTTGCAGAGTCTGTGTGCTGGTGTGTGTGTCTCTTCACAGTCCGCGTTATCCTATAAGATGTAGTTTTATCAGTTTTTTAAATCAGATTTTACTGCATACATGAGTTACTTGATTTGGAATAGAGTTTCACGTAGTCATGGCTCAGTGTCGTACTGTAATTTTCCCGCAGTCTGTTCTGGACTTGGGGACTGTGAAGAGACCCCTGGTGGCATGTCTTGTGGGGTTTGTATGGTTGTCTGAGCTGTGTGTTAGCTGTTTAAACAGACAGCTTGGTGCTTTCCAACATGTCAGTACCTCTCACAAAGACAAGTAGTGATGTAGTCAATATTTGAGCCCGGAGAGATTGACATGCATACCATTGATGTTAGCTCTCTGTCACCATTTAAGGGTCAGGCGTACTGCTCTGTTCGGGGACAACTGTAATTTGGCTATGCTCTTCTTTGTGGCACTTGACCATATGACTGGGTAGAAGTCCAAGTGCGACAAAACTAGGGCCTGTAAGACTTGTATTGTTGATAGCAATGTCAAAAAAAGCAGAGCAGTGGTTTATTATGGACAGACTTCTGAACCAATTGGACTCATCAGACCAAAGGACAGACTTCTGAACCAATTGGACTCATCAGACCAAAGGACAGACTTCTGAACCAATTGGACTCCTCAGACCAAAGGACAGACTTCTGAACCAATTGGACTCATCAGACCAAAGGACAGACTTCTGAACCAATTGGACTCATCAGACCAAAGGACAGACTTCTGAACCAATTGGACTCATCAGACCAAAGGACAGACTTCTGAACCAATTGGACTCATCAGACCAAAGGACAGACTTCTGAACCAATTGGACTCATCAGACCAAAGGACAGACTTCTGAACCAATTGGACTCATCAGACCAAAGGACAGACTTCTGAACCAATTGGACTCATCAGACCAAAGGACAGACTTCTGAACCAATTGGACTCCTCAACCAATTGGACTCCTCAGACCAAAGGACAGACTTCTGAACCAATTGGACTCATCAGACCAAAGGACAGACTTCTGAACCAATTGGACTCATCAGACCAAAGGACAGACTTCTGAACCAATTGGACTCATCAGACCAAAGGACAGACTTCTGAACCAATTGGACTCATCAGACCAAAGGACAGACTTCTGAACCAATTGGACTCATCAGACCAAAGGACAGACTTCTGAACCAATTGGACTCATCAGACCAAAGGACAGATTTCCACCTGTCTAATGTCCATTACTCGTGTTTTTTTGGACCAAACAAGTTTCTTCTTATTGGTGTAATTTAGTAGTGGCTTCTTTGCAGCAATTCAACCATGAAGTCCTGATTCACACAGTCTCCTCTGAACAGTTGATGTTGAGATGTGTCTGTTACTTGAACTCTGTGAAGCATTTTATTTGGGCTGCATCCTGATGTGCAGGTAACTCTAATGAATGTATCCTCTGCAGCAGAGGGAACTCTGCGTCTTCCTTTACTGTGGCGGTCCTCATGAGAGCCAGTTTCATCATAGCGCTTGATGGTTTTTGCAACTGCACTTGAATAAACTTTCAAAGTTCTTGACATTTTCCACAATGACTGACCCTCATGTGTTTAGCTAATGATGGACTGTCATTTCTCTTTGCTAATTTGAGTTGTTTTTGCAATAATATGGACTTGGTCTTTTACCAAATATGTCTATCTTCTATATACTGTACCACCCTTGCCTTGTCAGAGCTGATTGGCTAAAAAGATTAAGAATGAAATAAATTCCACGAATTGACTTTTAACAAGGCACAGCTGTGTATTGAAATGCATTCCAGGTGACTACCTCATGAAGCTGGTTGAGAAAATGCCAAGAGTTTTCAAAGCTTTCATCAAGGCAAAGGGTGGCTACTTTGAAGAATCTCAAATATAGAATATATTTTGATTTGTTTAACACATTTTTTGGTTACGGCATGATTCCATTTGTGTCATTTGTGTTTCGATGTCTTCACTATTATTCTACAATGTAGAAAAAAGTAAAAAATAACGAAAAACCCTAGAATGAGTAGGTGTGACCAAACCTTTGAATTGTACAGTATATTTTTCCAGTTGCAGATTATGATCAAAAAGCTGCACTGAAGTCTAACAGAGCTCCCACAAGCTTCTTATTATAAATGTATTTCAGCCAATCGTCAGTCATTTGTGCAAGTGACGTCAAACAATTTATTGTCCAAAAGTTTACTAAGGGTTGGTAACATGCTGATTGGTCAGCTTTTTGAGCCAGTAAAGTGGGCTTTACTGTTCTTGGGTATAATAAATGACTTTTGATTCCCTCTAGGCCTGAGGACGCACACTTTCCTGTAGGTTTACATTGACGAGTTGGCAAATAGAAGTGGCAATATATTCCACTATCATCCTCAGTCATTTTCCTTCCAAGTTGTCAGAGCCAGGTGGCTTGTCATTGTTCATAGACAACAATAATTATTTTTCACCTCTTCCACACTCACTTTATGGAATTCTAAATTACAATGCTTGTCTTTCACATTTTTGGTCAGTTATGAATGGACGTGTAGGTTCAGAGTTTGCTGTTGGCATGTCAATGTTGACAATGAAAAAAAAAACAATTAAAGTCACCATAGGTCTCATGGTGAAATCCTTCCTTTCCGGCAACTGAGTTAGGAACGACGCCTTTGACTGGCGGATACACCGTCCACCAACCATTGATTATTATTATATTATTATCAGAGTGATAATCAATGTCTGAGTTTTTTTTTTTTTTACCCGTCTACCAATAGGTGTGCCTTTCTTTTCGGGCATTGAAAAACCTTGCTGGTCTTCGTGGTTGAATCTGTGTTTGAAATTCACTGCTACACTGAGAGGCCTTACAGATAAGTGTATGTGTGTGGGGGGGGGGGGGGACAGTGATGAGGTAGTCATTCAAAAATCATGTTAAACACTATTATTGCACACAGAGTGAGTCCATGCAACTTATTATGTGACTTGTTAAGCACATGTTTACTCCTGTGCTTATTTAGGATTACCATAACAAAGAGGGTTGAATACTTATTGACTCAAGACATTTCAGATTTTCATTTTTTATTCATTTGTAAACATTTCTAAAAACATAATTCGAATTTGACATCATGGGGTATTGTATGTAGGCCAGTGACAAAACATCTCAATTGAATCAATTTTAAATGTAGGCTGTAAGACAACAAAATGTAGATCAAGCCCGAAATGTGCGATGTAGTAGGGAGTTGTAGTTTCCAATCAGGGAAATATTCGACATAGTTTAGCGCAGAAATGTGGTAATTGACTACAATGACCTTAATCCATTCCGCACCTACTTATTCGGTCAAGAACACACATTTGACAGGGATAGGGAGCAGTTGTTTAACAATACAGTACATGATCTATGAGTGATAGTTGGTATTCAGCAGTCATAACAGTATGCCTCATTTACTTTGAAGAACTACTAAAATACTTATTTTGTCTGACAGCATAGACAGCAGCTCCTTAAATATGAGATGAGGACTTGGAATGAAATAATAAAGTCTTCAAATAGGCTGAAAAAATTGTGTATATACACAACTCAAATATTTGATTAAAGTAAAGTAATGTGAATAAATGATGGTTGACAAATGATAAGCAGTAATGGGCACTCACTACCATCATGGGATTTTTATTAATTGTTTTAATCTGTGTTTGTTACAGCATTCAACCCACATAATGCATTTAATTAAAAAACATTATAATAATAGAAACAGAAATTGAAAACCATTATTCATTTTTTTTTCATTATCAAACTCGAAACCTTTAGAAAGCACTAATCAGTCAACACTACAGATGACTTGTTTTTGTTTTTTGTTTGGGCTGGTCTAATAAAATAATTCCACACATACAGCATCAGTCAAAGGTTTGGAAGCAACCAACTCATTCAAGGGTTTTTCTTTATCTTTACTATTTTCTACATTGTAGAATAATAGTGAAAACATCAACACTGTGAAATAACATATATGGAATCATTTAGTAACCAAAAAAAGTGTTAAACAAATACAAATATATGTTATATTTGAAATTCTTCAAAGTAGCAACCCTTAATCAAAGCTTTGCACACTCTTGGCATTCTCTCAACCAGCTTTATGAGGTATCAATTCAAATCAAATTGTATTTGTCACATGTGCCGAATACAACAGGTAACCTTACAGTGAAATGCTTACTTACAAGACCTTAACCAGCAATGCTTTAAGAAGTTCAGAAAAAAGTGTTAAGTAAAACAATAGATAAGTAAAACATTTAAAATAGAAAATCAAAGTCACCTGGAATGCATTTCAATTAACAGGTGTGCCTGTTAAAAGTTCATTTGTGGAATTTATTTCCTTCTTAATGTGTTTGAGCCAATCAGTTGTGTTGTGACAAGGTATGCGTTGTATACAGAAGATAGCCCTGTTTGGTAAAAGACCAAGTCCATAAAATGGCAAGAACAGCTCAAATGAGCAAAGAGAAATGACAGTCCATCATTACTTTAAGACATGAAGGTCAGTCATACCGGAAAATGTATGTTACGACATTACTTCCTACAGTGTAAACATTGTCTGGTATTGCTGTTTAGTATTCTTCAAAAATTGTAAGTGAATGTTGTACCCGTATCTCTGGTAGCTGTGGATGTATTTGAGTAATATTTCGGGAAATATATGACCAACATTTTGTCCAAAGAACCTTGACCAGGGTGTAGCTAAATGGTTCTTATCACATCGTTATAGTGTACTATATTGATTGATTGGTTGAATGATCGATTAATTGGTTGATACATTTATAAATTGATTGATTTGTCGATTGATTAATGTGTTGGCATTAGCATACTTACCATTGAAGGTGACACTTCGGATGTACTTGAGTAGTTTCTTGCCCCCAGCTAGGTCCATATCTTCACAGATCCCTGAGACATCGGGACACAGGTCTCTCTGCATGTTGTGAAGGGCATGGGCCAGCGCGTACACCGCATCGATCACAAACTGAACCTTCCCCTCCTGTTCGTACTTAGAGTCAATCCCGATCCGCTCCTGGCCTGTGGATGAAAAGAGAAGAATATTCCAATATGTATTTTTGAATAGATCCTGCCTGACTTCCCGTCCTGTCTGATGTCCTGATTTGTACTGTTTTTGCTTTCTTAACTTCACTATGGTAGGGGGCAGCATTCGGAATTTTGGATGAAAAGCGTGCCCAAATTAAACTGCCTGCTACTCAGGCCCAGAAGATAGGATATGCATATAATTAGTGGATTTGGATAGAACACACTCTAAAGTTTCCAAAACTGTTAAAATAATGTCTGTGTATAACAGAACTGATATGGCAGGCGAAAACCAGAGGAAAGTCCAACCAGGACGTACTGTTTTTCCATTGAAAGCCTATCCACCATACAAAGACTTAGGACCCAGTTCACGAGCTCTATGGCTTATTCTACATGTGGCCAGTCTTTAGGCATTGTTTCAGTCTTTTACTCTGAAAAATGAGGGAGAAACAGCACTTTCAATCAGTGGCCAGTGGAAATTGACATCAGCCAGATATCAACCATGCGACTGATCGGGAATGCGCCTTTCTTGTTTCTCTTTTTCTATTGACGAAGCTTTTGTCTGGTTGAAATATTATTTATTATTTATGGCAAAAACAACCGGAAGATTGATTTTAAACATCATTTGGCATGTTTCTACTAACTTTTATTGTACGTTTCATCTGGACTTGAGCATTTGGATTACTCGACAAAACGCACAAACAAAAATGAGGTTTTTGGTCATAAAAAGGGACATTATCAAACAAAACTAACATTTATTGTCTAACATGGAGACCTGGGAGTGCCACCAGATGAAGATAATCAAAGGTAAGTGATTCATTTCAATGCTATTTCTGACTTTTATGACACTCTCCTTGTTTGGAAAATGGCTGTATGGGTTTCTGTGGCCAGGTGCTGACCTAACATAATCACATATTGTGCTTTCGCTGTAAAGCCTTTTTGAAATCTGACACTGTGGTTGGATTTACAAGATGTTCTTTAAAATGGTGCATAATACTTGTATGTTTGAGGAATTGTAATTATGGGATTTCTGTTGTTTTGAATTTGGCACCCTGCACTTTCACTGGCTGTTGTCGAGATGGGACGCTAGTTATGAAACGACTTCTGCTTAATAACTGGGTAAATATGGGACATTACTTTAAATTTGCATTATAGGGGCAATCTGCAATTTCTACATCCGTATAAATGAATAATGCGAACCCATTGATTCTTGAAGAATATAACTTGTAAATGCCTGATGAGCTTAGTTCAAATCTTATTCTATCAGGATCCAAAATATAAGCTTGTTTTAGTTCAATGTTTGTAAAAAAATTTAAATATGAGCAAATACTATCTGGGGGTGGGGGGGGTTCTAAACTGACATATGGAATTGTTTTAAGATGGTCATATTATAGATCATTTAGCTATTTGATTTTGAATTTTAGGACCATGTTAGGTATCCAAAAATCCTATAAAATATATATATTTTTTTAATAATATATTGAATTTGAACTTTGCTACTATAGCCCAGAGAAATGCATTGAATAACACATTCATAAATGGCAAAAAATGACGGTCAACAAATGTATAATATGAAACAAGATGTTGAAGTGTTTGTCCTATATCTAGGAAATATAAGAAAGCCCAGGAAATATATATATATGTTTTTTTACACACATTAAACCATTTTTTGGGAGTAGGCACAAAACTATCTTCATCTTGCCATTCATTTTTTTGGTCCCATGACACTTGTTGGGTCATAGAGAAAAAGAGAAAATCGTGATAATCTCCCCCTTCCACAGTGGGGTCACATTAGTTTGTAGCCCAAATAGTTCGGACGCTACAGACAGAAGTTACCAAGTTACCAAGCACATAGACTTTACCAAGTTAGCAAGCACATAGACGTTACCAAGTTACCAAACACATAGACGTTACCACATAGACTTAACCAAGTTACCAAGCACATAGACATTACCAAGTTACCAAGCACATAGACGTTACCAAGTTACCAAGCACATAGACGTTACCACATAGACTTTACCAAGTTACCAAGCACATTAACGTTACCAAGTTACCAAGCACATAGACGTTACCAAGTTACCAAGCACATAGACGTTACCAAGTTAGTAAGCACATAGACGTTACCAAGCACATAGACGTTACCAAGTTACCAAGCACATAGACGTTACCAAGTTACCAAGCACATAGACATTACCAAGTTACCAAGCACATAGACTTTACCAAGTTACCTAGCACATAGACTTTACCAAGTTACCAAGCACATAGACGTTACTAAGTTACCAAGCACATAGACGTTACCAAGTTACCAAGCACATAGACATACCAAGTTACCAAGCACATAGACGTTACCAAGTTACCAAGCACATAGACGGTACCAAGTGACCAAGCACATAGACTTTACCAAGTTACCAAGCACATAGACGTTACCAAGTTACCAAGCACATAGACGTTACCAAGTTACCAAGCATATAGTCGTTACCAAGTTACCAAGCACATAGAGTCCCCTGACACTTGTGGGGGGTCCATAGAGTGGTAATAATAGCTTGAAGGTTAAATCGTTCGGACTCAGATGTTTTCTTGAGAAGACTGATTTTGAGGAAATTGACAGTTTGGTTGTATTATGATGTTTACATGAATTGGACATGCTGTTTACATTCTGCTCTTTACTAAGGCTTCACATTATCATGATCAAGTGGACTCATGGAATTACGCAGAGGCTTGTCTGGACATTTGAATAGCTGCTTTATCTTGAACAGTTGCATTTCATTGGAGGGGTCTGCTCTCTACGTTCTCTGAATTTATTTCATCACCTTGGAGACTTTGGGAGAATTACAACGAAAGCCAAAACCACTGTGTACTATTCCAAACATTTTACCTTAACCCATAAGAGTAGAAGCCCTGTCAAAGCCTGGGGAGAGGAGTACTACTCAATCAATCAAATGCATTTATAAAGCCCTTTTTACATCAGTAGATGTCACAAGGTGCTGTACAGCAACCCAGCCTAAAACCACAAACAGCAACCAATGCAGGTGTAGAAGCACCACGGCTAGGAAAAACTCCCTAGAATTACGGGAACCTACAGTAGGAAGAAACCTAAAGAGGAACCAGGCTCTGAGGGGTGGCCAGTCCGGCTGTTCCGGGTGGAGATTATAAGAGCACATGGCCATTAAGGCCAGATTGTTCTTCAAGATGTTCAAATGTTCATAGATGACCAGCAGGGTCAAATAATAATCACAGTTGTTGTAGAGGGTTGCAACAGATCAGTACCTCAGGAGTAAATGTAATTTGGCTTTTCATAGCCAAACATTCAGAAGTCGAGACAGCAGTTGCGTCAGAGAAAAAGATAGAGAGAGAGAGAGTCAAAAACAGCAGATCCGGGACAAGGTAACCCATATCCGGGTTCCATAGCCGCAAGCAGAACAGTTGAAACTGTAGCAGCAGCATGACCATGTGGGGACAGCCAGGAGTCATCAGGCCAGGTAGTCCTGAGGCATAGTATCATTTTTTTAATTTTTTTATGATTTGATGAATCATTGTATTTGGCTTTCACTGCTATTAGCCCATACAAATATATTGAATAACATATTCAGTACATGGAGCAACAGACCCCCCCCCCCCCCCCAAAACAAAAAAAAAAATCTGTAGGAAGTTTGTTCTGAAGTGCCTATCCTATATCTGAGAGATATAAGACAGAACAGAAAATATTAGTTTTAAACCTCTTATTTTGTCACTAAACAGACTCCATATATATTGTTCGTGACAGTCTCACCTTTACACAGACGGGTCATACTAGTGTGTAGCCCAAACTGTTTGGAAGCTACAGACACAAGTTGGCAGATTGGCTGCCCCGACTTCAAACAAGTCCCAAGACTCTTGTGGGTCGTACAGAAAAACAGAGAAAAGGGGGTCATAATAGTTTGTAAGCCAAGCTGTTCCAACGCTACAGACAATTTTGTGAGAAGAGCGATTTTTGGGATGTCTCATGGTCTGACAAACACCGCTCTAGCTCTGTCACCTTTCACCACAGATGAGGAAGTGCGACATCGGCGAATTTTGTGGATTGAGAAGCATCCGATTTTTTTTATTTATTATGCTAATTACATTTCAGTGGAGTGCAGACATCAACCTTAGGGGGTTAAAGATACCACACAGAGAGACATATTCACATCTCAAATGCAATGTATGGCAGTGATTGTACACTGACATTTTCCTTGAGAAATAGTACATTACAACCAATTTACATTGAGCAGACTTATTGGGGAAAATAATGATTACACTATGATGATAATAACAACAACAATGGTGTAGCCTAAAGTGTGTTTGAACATCAACATCTAATCTCCTTTCTTCAAAGATTTGAATTACCTGTTTTTTTTTATGGTTTTTTTTCACCTTTATTTAACCAGGTAGGCTAGTTGAGAACAAGTTCTCATTTACATTTACTGTTACACTGTCATTATTCAATTTAGACCCAATCCTAATTTCTACTGCTTCATTTTGTCACATATTTACAGGGCTTCTGTTAGGAAAATAGCTAGCTAAACAACAGTTTGTTGCGTTACTTAACTCAAGGTATGTACAGTACATCATCTTACAAGACTCTGTAGAGAAAAGTTCCTTCCTTCTGTACATTTTGGTACTATTTCTGATTCAGCGGACAGAAAGTGGCATTTCACTTAATCCGTTTTAATTTATACTACTTTTATACTACTTTCATTCTCTGACTTATTATGATTTTTTTTTACTTTAACACTTTTAGTCTGAGCGTAAAATAATCAACTTTAAAGTTAAATTAAATAAATGAGACAACTCGTAAAACAATAAAAAGAGGAAGACACAATTAACCACATTGAGCATTGAGATGGTGAAAGAGGAAGACACAATTAACCACATTGAGCATTGAGATGGTGAAAGAGGAAGACACAATTAACCACATTGAGCATTGAGATGGTGAAAGAGGAAGACACAATTAACCACCTTGAGCATTGAGATGGTGAAAGAGGAAGACACAATTGACCACATTTAGCATTAAGATGGTGAAAGAGGAAGACACAATTAGCCACATTGAGCATTGAGATGGTGAAAGAGGAAGACACAATTAACCACATTGAGCATTGAGTTGGTGAAAGAGGAAGACACAATTAACCACATTGAGCATTGAGATGGTGAAAGAGGAAGACACAATTAACCACATTGAGCATTGAGATGGTGAAAGAGGAAGACACAATTAACCACATTGAGCATTGAGGTGGTGAAAGAGGAAGACACAATTAACCACATTGAGCATTGAGATGGTGAAAGAGGAAGACACAATTAACCACATTGAGCATTGAGATGGTGAAAGAGGAAGACACAATTAACCACATTGAGCATTGAGATGGTGAAAGAGGAAGACACAATTAACCACATTGAGCATTGAGATGGTGAAAGAGGAAGACACAATTAACCACATTGAGCATTGAGATGGTGAAAGAGGAAGACACAATTAACCACATTGAGCATTGAGATGGTGAAAGAGGAAGACACAATTAACCACATTGAGCATTGAGATGGTGAAAGAGGAAGACACAATTAACCACATTGAGCATTGAGATGGTGAAAGAGGAAGACACAATTAACCACATTGAGCATTGAGATGGTGAAAGTTCACCGGAAAAGATATGATACCAACAACAGAGTCAGAAATAACTGAAAGATTTGGAGTAGTTAAAATGGTTGCCCTAGGCTGGATCTGTATCCAGCATTGGCTTTGTTTTGACACACACAAACGCACACACACACACACACACGGTAGTGTAGCAACAGTGCAACCCAAATGTCTCCATGGTAATGTCTTACTGCTCCAGATTTCTTTTGATCTTTTGCAAATACCCAACAGAGCTTCCAACTTTAATTAGCAACTGAGTTTCCACATAATAAAAAAAAAATAAAACAAAATGAACACTAAGAAAACACAATCTCACAACCATACAATTAGCATTGGTACTTTGTGGCTCGTATCATCACGGTATGACATACACCTATAATCATTACATGGAATATACATTACATTATCATTACGGGGCATTTGGAAAGTATTCAGACCCCTTCACTTTTTTATGTTACAGCGGTATTCTAGAATTGATTTTTTTTTTATTCCCTCATCAATCTTCACACTAGTTTACATGGTATACTGTATAAGTTGATGGTTTTGTGCCATTTGTTGGAGTGTAATTGCTGGAATGAGATATTAAGTGCATAAGTTATTTTATCACAGTGAACAGAAATACACATGCCCCTAAGGTGAACGGTGTTTTGTGGGCAGCTTCCTGAAACAATGTATTAGAAGATTACGTTGCTTAGAATTTGGTGACGGAACGTGTTCTCAAATGCGGAAACTGGATTTATTTAGCTGCTTGTAAAACCACCAAACATTGTGGTTGTAAAACCACCAAACATTGTGGCTGTAAAACCACCAAACATTGTGGCTGTAAAACCACCAAACATTGTGGTTGTAAAACCACCAAACATTGTGGTTGTAAAACCACCAAACATTGTGTTTGTAAAACCACCAAACATTGCGTTAGGGCGCATGACGTTTTTTTGGCTGCACTTAATATCTCATTCCAGTAATTACACCTCAAAAATGGCACAAAACCATCAACTTATACCATGTTTACTGTTTACTGAATATCAAACTCAGCCATTACTGTATTGCATGGGGATTGGCTTCCAGGATAATATGGAGAGGAGGAGAGAAGTAAGTGCCATCTTCCCTTCTTTGACCCCTGTTCAGTACGTAAACGTTTAGCAGCCGCCAAATAATGTAGGGGTGATTAAGGTCAGCGATAATATATCTATTTCCACTGTTGGTCAGACATGTACGAAAGGGTATTGCTGACAAAAAAGAACGGGGGGGGGGGGGGGGGGGGGGTGGCCATGAACGGTTTGTTCTGTTCTTGTGAAGATGGAGAGTCAGTCAACCAAAATTAGACAAACAGGGAGACACGGTGAGAGGAAGGTACTGTCCTATTAAATCCTTTGCTAATCATCGCATTACGTCTGGTTAAAGAGGGAGGTGGCTACAGCAGCTAACATGCCAAGCAAGTAACAGTCCAACAGAGAGGTGGAGGAGGGCTTCTAATTGATGTAGGACAGGACAGATAAATGATAGGCTTATAATTCCTCAGATACAGTAGTGTTATAATGGATCACCAGGTAAAGTAGTGTTATAATGGATCACCAGGTACAGTAGTATTATAATGACTAGTCATGTATAGCAGTATTATAATGACTAGTGAAGTATAGCAGTATTATAATGGGTAACCAGGTATAGCAGTATTATAATGTCTAACCAGGTATAGCAGTATTATAATGGGTAACCAGGTATAGCAGTATTATAATGTCTAACCAGGTATAGCAGTATTATAATGGCTAACCAGGTATAGCAGTATTATAATGTCTAGCCAGGTATAGCAGTATTATAATGACTAAACAGGTATAGCAGTATTATAATGGCTAACCAGGTATAGCAGTATTATAATGTCTAGTCATGTATAGCAGTATTATAATGACTAGTCATGTATAGCAGTATTACAATGGGTAACCAGGTATAGCAGTATTATAATGGGTAACCAGGTATAGCAGTATTATAATGGGTAACCAGGTATAGCAGTATTATAATGGGTAACCAGGTATAGAAGTATTATGATGGGTAACCAGGTATAGCAGTATTATAATGTCTTGTCATGTATAGCAATATTATAATGACTAGTCATGTATAGCAGTATTATAATGGGTAACCAGGTATAGCAGTATTATAATGGATAACCAACACCAGACTCTGATCTCTCCTCCTCACTGGAAACACCAGTCTCTGATCTCTCCTCCTACACTGGAAACACCAGACTCTGATCTCCCCTCCTCGCTGGAAACACCCGACTCTGATCTCCCCTCCTACACTGGAAACACCAGACTCTGATCTCCCCTACTCAATGGAAACACCCGACTCTGATCTCTCCTCCTACACTGGAAACACCAGACTCTGATCTCCCCTCCTCACTGGAAACACCAGACTCTGATCTCCCCTCCTCACTGGAAACACCAGGCTCTGATCTCCCTTCCTACACTGGAAACACCAGACTCTGATCTCCCCTCCTACACAGGAAACACCAGACACTGATCTCTCATCCTCACTGGAAACACCAGACTCCGATCTCTCATCCTCACTGGCAACACCAGACTCTGATCTCTCCTCCTCACTGGAAACACCAGCCACTGATCTCTCATCCTCACTGGAAACACCAGACTCTGATCTCTCATCCTCACTGGAAACACCAGACTCTGATCTCTCCTCCTCACTGGAAACACCAGACTCCGATCTATCCTCCTGACTGGAAACACCAGACTCTGATCTCTCCTCTTACACTGGAAACACCAGACTCTGATCTCCCCTCCTACACTGGAAACACCAGACACTGATCTCTCATCCTCACTGGAAACACCTGACTCTGATCTATCCTCCTCACTGGAAACACCAGACTCTGATCTCTCCTCCTACACTGGAAACACCAGACTCTTATCTCTCCTTCTACACAGGAAACACCCGACTCTGATCTCTCCTCCTACACAGGAAACACCAGACTCTGATCTCTCTTCCTACACAGGAAACACCAGACTCATATCTCTCCTCCTCACAGTAAACACCCGACTCTGATCTCTCCTCCTCACTGGAAACACCAGACTCTGATCTCTCCTCCTACACTGGAAACACCATACTCTGATCTCTCCTCCTCACTGGAAACACCAGACTCTGATCTCTCCTCCTCACTGAAACACGTGACTCTGATCTCTCCTCCTACACTGGAAACAACAGACTCTGATCTCTCCTCCTCACTGGAAACACCAGACTCTGATGTATCCTCCTCACTGGAAACACCAGACTCTGATCTCTCCTCCTACACTGGAAACACCAGACTCTGATCTCCCCTCCTACACTGGAAACACCAGACACTGATCTCTCATCCTCACTGGAAACACCTGACTCTGATCTATCCTCCTCACTGGAAACACCAGACTCTGACCTCTCCTCCTACACTGGAAACACCAGACTCTGATCTCTCCTCCTACACAGGAAACACCCGACTCTGATCTCTCCTCCTACACAGGAAACACCAGACTCTGATCTCTCCTCCTACACAGGAAACACCAGACTCATATCTCTCCTCCTCACTGGAAACACCCGACTCTGATCTCTCCTCCTCACTGGAAACACCAGACTCTGATCTATCCTCCTCACTGGAAACACCAGACTCTGATCTCTCCTCCTACACTGGAAACACCAGACTCTGATCTCCCCTCCTACACTGGAAACACCAGACACTGATCTCTCATCCTCACTGGAAACACCTGACTCTGATCTATCCTCCTCACTGGAAACACCAGACTCTGATCTCTCCTCCTACACAGGAAACACCAGACTCATATCTCTCCTCCTCACTGGAAACACCCGACTCTGATCTCTCCTCCTACACTGGAAACACCAGACTCTGATCTCTCCTCCTACACTGGAAACACCAGACTCTGATCTCTCCTCACTGGAAACACCAGACTCTGATCTCTCCTCACTGGAAACACCAGACTCTGATCTCTCCTCCTCACTGGAAACACCAGACTCTGATCTCTCCTCCTCACTGGAAACACCAGACACTGATCTCTCCTACCCTATCAGAATCCCAGGACCCATATTGCCCCTGCAGCATAATGTAATCCTTACAACAGCAGCATGTGCTTCCCGTACTGTCGTCCCACTCTGTTCCTTGATGTTTGCAAATTGGCCTCACACAGCTCACTGCCTGCCTGCCTGCCTGCCTAGCTGGCTGCCTGGCTGTCTCCAGGCGAAAGGGCTAGACTACAAAAGCATGTTCCACCTAGATAGGGAGAGGGGAACCACAGCCAGAGCAGGGTTAGAGATCTGAGCTACTGCTAACAGTGACACGTTTATACCATCACACCAGACGTGGCCTTTTTACCTTGGTGTCTCATTATATATTCGGATAGGTAATAACTAGAGATTGGTAATCATGTGTTCATGTTAATGCACTATGACTCTGATCATTGTGTATGTTATTAAAAGGTACAGCATTCACTACTACTGATAGCTCACACTGGAGGCCTAAACGGCCTGTCATAGGGGATAAGTTATTAGGAAGTCTTGGTGTGGAGAATTAGAAAACCTACATGTAGCTAGATGTTAATCATGTTTCATATAAACAAAAAAAAGGTATTTCAGCGTATATGCTCCTGAGTTGGGTTATTGTTTGCACACTGTGTTGTGGATCTTTCAAGGTGATCAAAATGTTGTTATTTTTGTTCGCTAGTTTCATAATTAACCACTACAGTTATTCAACATACTTCTAAGAGATTACGCTTCATTTGGAGGATTAGCATATGGAGATAGTTTAAACTATTTTCATAATTAATCAATTGTGTTTGTTAACTGAAAAGGGTACATGTCACGTTCTGACCTTAGTTCCTTTATTATGTCTTTGCGTTAGTTTGGTCAGGGCGTGATTTGGGGTGGGTTGTCTATGTTCTTTTTTCTATGTTGTATTTCTGTGTTTGGCCTGGTTTGGTTCTCAATCAGAGGCAGCTGTCGATCGTTGTCTCTGATTGAGAATCATACTTAGATAGCCTGTTTTCCCCATGTTGGTTGTGGATGATTATTGTCTGTGTTTGCTCCATACGGGACTGTGTCGATTTCCATTTATTCTCTTAGTCTTAGGTTTTCTGTGTTCAGTTATATTACATTAAAATTATATCATGGACACTTACCACGCTGCGCATTGGTCCGATCCTTCCTACTCCTCCTCAAAAGAGGAGGACGAAAACCGTTACAGTACACCTGGCAACAGCCAGAAAAGGACTGGCCACCCTTCAGATCCTGTTTCCTCTCTACCCGGCACAGCCAGAAGAGGACTGGCCACCCCTCAGAGCCTGGTTCCTTTCTAAGATTCTTCCTAGGTTCCTGCCTTTCTAAGGCGTTTTTCCTAGCAACTGTGATTCTACATCTGCATTGCTTGCTGTTTGGGGTTGTTTAGTGGGTTTCTGTCCAGCACTTTGTGACATCTGCTGATGTAAAAAGGGCTTTATAAATACATTTGATTTGATTTGGTACAGCAGTTTCTGAAGATACAGCCATTATATCACTACCACTGACCTCTCAGCCTGCTAACACTGCAGGCGGTTTATTACCTAGGTGTCTCATTATGGGGCTTAGGTATTACTAGGGATCAGTAGGCTGAGATTGTGAAAACTCTAGACTTTGAGATGGCGAATAATGATTTTTTAATGTCAAAGAATTAAGTACAAATCCAAAAAACGTTGTTTGTTATATAAAAAAAATATACTGTCTTTCTCTGAGGTTGTTTTGGTTGAACACTCTCACACCTCTCACACTGGAGGTAGATGTCTTATGGGAAATAGTATACCCACCTAGAGATTGTACTTAGAATTGTTAATCATGTTTTCATGTTCATCAAGTAATTGTGTCTTGTAATGTGTTTTTTTTAAGTACAGCAGTCACTGAAGCTACTGCAGTAATAGTGGAGGTGTCTTGTTAAGGGGATTAGGTATGGTAGGATACCGACAGGAAATGGTTGTTATTAATCAGGTTTTCATGTTAATTAGTGCACTTGCCTCACTAAGAAATCTTAGTGTTAAACTGACAAAAAACAGAGATGTTAGATAGTTTCTGAGTTCTAAGAAACATAAGTGATCTGCTGTCGGATCTGAAAATGGATCTCGATGGTTGTACAGTCGTCTCAAAGAAAAGTGTGAAGGACCTCAGCGTTATTCTGGACCCTGATCACCCTCCATTATGGACGAACATATTAAACATATTTAAAGAGCAGCTTTTTTACATCTTCGAAAAACATTGCAAAAAAATTATGCTCAAAAATTATGCTTTTGTAACTTCAAGATTACTGTACTGTAATGCTCTACTCTCCGGCTACCCAGATGAAGCACTAAATAAACTTTGGTTAGTGCTAAACACGGCTGCTAGAATCTTGACTAGAACCAAAACATTTGATCATATTACTCCAGTGCTAGCCTCTCTACAGTGGCTTCCCGTTAAGGCTAGGGCTGATTTCAAGGTGTTACTGCTATCCTACAAATCATTACATGGACTTGCAGATGATTTGGTTCTGCAGTACATACTGTCATGACGTTGGCCTGGGGGAAGGTTTATGACAGTCATAAATACCTCTTCCCCCCTTGTTCCTCTCTCTACCCTACTGATGTTACATTTGCAAACACCTTGGTTATCACAGAGATTCTGGGAACATCAGAAGGTGGGGGGAAATGAACTATATTCTGGTAATCCGACCAATTGAACATATGTGGTGGTACTTAATGAATATGATGTCAGTTTGGTTGTCATCTGAGACATTCTCATCAATGATAAGATGACATAAACTCTACACTGGAAAGTCTACACATCAGAGTTATCGGATTCACATGGAATAGTTGTTCAATGTAAATGTTTGAATATGGAATTATCCCTGATGGGATGAAATGTAATTCTAGCTTCTAAAATGTGAGATTTGTGTTTTCACTGCTCAATCAGTGGCACGCCCCTGTGAAGGGACATGGCCTATAAAACGTTTTAAACACGCCCTCCTCTCCCTTCCTATATAAGCCCTTGACGACAATATAACCTCCTGTTCCGAGGACGTGAGGACGACGGTCCGATGTCAGAATGGTTCAGATAATAACTACAGAACGAAGCCAACATCAGCGTGAGCTTTGGTTGCGAATGGTATGAACTTTGAACTCTTATTCACTACAGAAGTGATACCTCCTAGCCGATGAGTTAGCAACAGCCGCTGCAAACAAGGGTTAGGAAGGAACAGACAGAGTATCCCGTCTACCACACAACGACGTTACTACAACGTATTCAATTTACCAGCAGAGACATTCTTCAAAGAACAAAGGACTCGGTTGGGCAACACGGCCTTCCATCTACCACCAACCTACTGAAGCGCAGCTCAGAGTAAATACAGTGCCTTGCGAAAGTATTCGGCCCCCTTGAACTTATTGACCTTTTGCCACATTTCAGGCTTCAAACATAAAGATATAAAACTGTATTTTTTTGTGAAGAATCAACAACAAGTGGGACACAATCATGAAGTGGAACGACATTTATTGGATATTTCCAACTTTTTTAACAAATCAAAAACTGAAAAATTGGGCGTGCAAAATTATTCAGCCCCTTTACTTTCAGTGCAGCAAACTCTCTCCAGAAGTTCAGTGAGGATCTCTGAATGATCCAATGTTGACCTAAATGACTAATGATGATAAATACAATCCACCTGTGTGTAATCAAGTCTCCGTATAAATGCACCTGCACTGTGATAGTCTCAGAGGTCCGTTAAAAGCGCAGAGAGCATCATGAAGAACAAGGAACACACCAGGCAGGTCCGAGATACTGTTGTGAAGAAGTTTAAAGCCGGATTTGGATACAAAAAGATTTCCCAAGCTTTAAACATCCCAAGGAGCACTGTGCAAGCGATAATATTGAAATGGAAGGAGTATCAGACCACTGCAAATCTACCAAGACCTGGCCGTCCCTCTAAACTTTCAGCTCATACAAGGAGAAGACTGATCAGAGATGCAGCCAAGAGGCCCATGATCACTCTGGATGAACTGCAGAGATCTACAGCTGAGGTGGGAGACTCTGTCCATAGGACAACAATCAGTCGTATATTGCACAAATCTGGCCTTTATGGAAGAGTGGCAAGAAGAAAGCCATTTCTTAAAGATATCCATAAAAAGTGTTGTTTAATTAAAGTTTGCCACAAGCCACCTGGGAGACACACCAAACATGTGGAAGAAGGTGCTCTGGTCAGATGAAACCAAAATTGAACTTTTTGGCAACAATGCAAAACATTATGTTTGGCGTAAAAGCAACACAGCTGAACACACCATCCCCACTGTCAAACATGGTGGTGGCAGCATCATGGTTTGGGCCTGCTTTTCTTCAGCAGGGACAGGGAAGATGGTTAAAATTGATGGGAAGATGGATGGAGCCAAATACAGGACCATTCTGGAAGAAAACCTGATGCAAAAGACCTGAGACTGGGACGGAGATTTGTCTTCCAACAAGACAATGATCCAAAACATAAAGCAAAATCTACAATGGAATGGTTCAAAAATAAACATATACAGGTGTTAGAATGGCCAAGTCAAAGTCCAGAACTGAATCCAATCGAGAATCTGTGGAAAGAACTGAAAACTGCTGTTCACAAATGCTCTCCATCCAACCTCACTGAGCTCGAGCTGTTTTGCAAGGAGGAATGGGAAAAAAATTCAGTCTCTCGATGTGCAAAACTGATAGAGACATACCCCAAGCGACTTACAGCTGTAATCGCAGCAAAAGGTGGCGCTACAAAGTATTAACTTAAGGGGGCTGAATAATTTTGCACGCCCAATTTTTCAGTTTTTAATTTGTTAAAAAAGTTTGAAATATCCAATAAATGTCGTTCCACTTCATGATTGTGTCCCACTTGTTGTTGATTCTTCACAAAAAAATACAGTTTTATATCTTTATGTTTGAAGCCTGAAATGTGGCAAAAGGTCGCAAAGTTCAAGGGGGCCGAATACTTTCGCAAGGCACTGTATTTATTTCATTTTTCTTTTCCAAATTTACGGTAATTTAGAATGCATAAGATACTGTATTTACGACAGCACAGCTTTGCCCTTTGTTCCTCAGTCTTCCCCCTCTTTCACTCAAACCCCGCCCCTTTTCTTTTGTGTAACAAGCTGTCATATCTGTTCCGCCCGCTAGGGACGTTTTCCTTTATGACGTAAGTTGTAATCAAGTTATGATTTAATGATGTGTAATTCTGTGCGATTAGTTAGGTATTTTGTAAAACAATAATTAAACCCAATTTTGTATTGCTGATTCCACTTGTTAGCTAGGGTTCCTGCAGATAACCAAGAATTTACAACTTTCAGACGAATTAAGATGATGATTAATATATCTCCTATAGAAATACATTTTTATGAAACAGTCTGTCGATCCACGTGAAAGATGCAGACTCAGTCTCGACCTTTAAGTCTTTACTGAAGACTCTACCCACTGGGACTCTCTATCTCTGACCCTATTACAAGGGCTGAGTCACTGGTTCTCTTACGCTCTTTCATCATTCCTGTCCTCGGGTCGTGCTGCGGAAGAGATCTTCGTAGACTATACTCTGCCTTGTCTCAGGGTAGTAAATTTGTGACCTGTTGATATTCCTTTGGTGTTGTGGGGGCTGTGCTTTTGCAAAAGTGGGTGGGGTTATAACCTGCCAGGTTCTCTGCCCCCCCTCCCTATAACTACTGATTATGATTTGACCTTGCTGGTCATCTACAGTATGAACGTTTCAACAGCTTGAAGAACAATCTGGCCTAAAACCGGTAAATGTTTTGCTAATTTGCATGTTAATCATCACCGTATTAACTGATAGCCCTGCTTCTCACAGACATAGTAGTATATCTTTTTTTGAGCCTGTGTTACGTAGGTCGTGAAATTTGAAACCACTTGAAGCTGGGATGTCCCTCCTACCATTTCATTCACTCTTTCGACTGTCCATCAACTCCAGACTGAACCTTACCTCACAGCCACTGACAAAGCACATGCCTGCCATCTTTACATCACAGAGTAGCAGGAGAGATTGGTTTCATCACTATAGCACATGCAGAGATTGAATTATAGCCATTAATCTAAAATCTAAAAACTAATTTTTGTTTGTCATAGATGGACAAGATTAGCATGAAATGAAAGGTGCATTTTTCTACAAGTTCAGGAAGCCAAGCTAGAGCTCTGTGAGACATTCACAACGATGGGACAGATGTCTTGATCAAGAAAGACCTCTAACACTAAACATTCAAATATGTATTTTACTGTTACAAGGAAGGTGAAATCTTATAGTTAATAGTTGTATCATTTGATTATACTATATTTAGAAAGAATATACAGTTGAAGCCAGAGGTTTACATACACTTAGGTTGGAGTTATTAAAACTCGTTTTTCAACCACTGCACTAATTTCTTGTTAACTAGCTATAGTTTTGGCAAGTCGGTTAGGACATCTACTTTGTGCATGACACAAGTAATTTTTTCAACAATTATTTAAAGGTAGATTATTTCACTTAGAATTCACTGTATCACAAATCCAGTTGGTCAGAAGCTAACATACACTAAGTTGACTGTGCATAAACAGCTTTGAAAATTCCAAACAATTATGCCATGGCTTTAGAAGCTTCTGACATCATTTGAGTCAATTGGAGGTGTACCTGTGGATGTATTTCAAGGCCTACCTTCAAACTCAGTGCCTCTTTGCTTGACATCATGAGGAAATCCAAAGAAATCAGCCAAGACCTCAGAAAAACAATTGTAGACCTTCACAAGTCTGGTTCATCCTTGGGAGCAATTTCCAAACACCTGAAGGTACCACGTTTATCTGTACGAACAATAGTACGCAAGTATATACTCCATGGGACCACGCAGCCATCATACCGCTCAGGAAGGAGACGCGTTCTGTCTTCTAGAGGTTGAATGTACTTTGGTACGAAAAGTGCGAATCAATCCAAGAACAACAGCAAAGGACCCTGTAAACATGCTGGAGGAAACAGGTACAAAAGTATCTATATCCACAGTAAAACTAGTCCTATATCGACATAACCTGAAAGGCCGCTCAGCAAGGAAGAAGCCACTGCTAAATGTATTTGGCTTAGGTTTATGTAAACTTCTGACTTCAACTGTAAGCCATTTCAAGCCTTATTGATACAGTTTTTGACGAATAGGAAATACATAATTTCAAATATTATTGAGTTATGTTTACAAATAATCAAAAATAAAATAAAAACAAGTTAATTAAATGACACCTGCACCTACTGCACTATCACCAGATAAACATCCCACTTGTAGTATTTCTTCGTGTTTCCTGTGGCTAAACTATACCACACTTATGCCACAGAAAGAAACACCTTGCTTGTAGATGTATAATGTAATATCTGTTTTCTGACATTCTCATTAAGAGTGCTTCAAGGCTTAACTTGTCAGTCTTCCACCGTGTCTCATCCAGCCTGCTGTGCCGGTAGTATTGTACAAGTCAATCATGCTGAAATACAGGCCGAGTCTCAAATGGAACCTTATTTTCTATGTAGTGCACTTCTTTTGACCATCACCCATAGGAAATAGGGTGCCATTTGGAATTCAGAACCCCACAGCAGGGAGGAGATGTGGATGAAGCCAGGCTCATTATGTAATGGAAGGGCTCAGCTAAGCTCAGCTCGGACTAAGGGACTTGAGCTCTTCTTTATGGTGTTGCGTTCTCTAATGCGAGAGGGAAAAAACTTGAAACAAACAAGAAAGAGAGTCATTGAAGAAGCAGCATGTTGTTTGGTGGGCAGTGATCTTCAGCCATTGAAGAAGAATAATATTGTTTGGTGGGCAGTGATCTTCAATTCAATGAATCATACATATGAGACTGCAGTAGAGTATGTTGCGTGCACAGAAAGAAAAATGTTGTGGGTTGAACTTTCTCCGTTACCACTGCATTGATTTCAAACCCTATCATCCACACCTACAACAAGAGTACCAAGCCTTAGGGGGGGTACTGTACATCACTGCAGAGCGCAGAATAACATTTTACCAAGTGGTGTTCAGAGAACAGCAATGTGTTGCAGATCCTGTCATATACCTACTACAATGTCATATGATTAAAGAGTTCAAATGTTTAGGGTAATAAAGTACAACTTTGTTAAGTTCTCCAGAATCTATGATTAAATAACAATATTTAATGGGTTTAAAGTACAACTTTGTCAAGTGCAGCAACAAAATGGCTACCTGTGCATTTCCTGCTGGTGTCTTCCTTCTTGGAGGAGCTCATTAGTTTACAGTTGAAGTTTTCCTCCCAGTATTCTGCGAACCAAACGTTCCTGCGGTTGTTCTCCAGCGTCCGCGATGTGAAGTATGCGTCAAACCCTGGAAATAAAAGACAGATAAGCAAGTCTTAGAACAAGTCTTAGGCCTCAAGAGTATCTTTGTTTAACAATCCACTGTTTGTGTAGAAAAACGGCATGTGGGCAAAACTCCTCTAACTCTAAGACTGACTATACATTATTCACATTATGTAAGACACTTTTACCTCCATGTCACACCCTGACTATAGTTTGCGTGTGTGATCTGAGTGGGCATTCTATGTTGTGTGTCTAGTTTGTCTGTTTCTGTGTTTGGCCTGATATGGTTATCAATCAGAGGCAGGTGTTAGTCATTGTCTCTGATTGGGAACCATATTTAGGTAGCCTGTTTGGTGTTGGGTTTTGTGGGTGATTGTTTCATGTGTTAGTGTTTGTGCCATACAAGACTGGTTTCGGGTTTTCACATTTATTGTTTTGTAGTTTGTTCATGTATAGTTTTTCTTATAAAAAAAAACATGAACTTCAACCACGCTGCGTATTGGTCCGCCTCTCCTTCAACGGAAGAATCCCGTTACACTCCAAGCTTTATCAATGTCCAGTTCCTAGATCAGAATAGACCCTCGATCCCCTGCTGAAATAGACCCTGTGAAACCAATTGCACAAAAATATCCATTCCCTGGCTGGCTCCATTGCCAATAGGGATGGAGCCTATAAGTGTCAGGAATTAAAGCTGATGAATAAATCTGTAGAACTGTCCTTCACCCTTAAGCTTGCTCCAACCTGCTCCAACACAATGTAACACCGTCAAACCTGCTCCAACACAATGTAACACCGTCAAACCTGCTCCAACACAATGTAACACCGTCAAACCTGCTCCGACACAATGTAACACCGTCAAACCTGCTCCGACACAATGTAACACCGTCAAACCTGCTCCAACACAATGTAACATCGTCAAACCTGCTCCGACACAATGTAACACCGTCAAACCTGCTCCAACACAATGTAACACCGTCAAACCTGCTCCGACACAATGTAACACCGTCAAACCTGCTCCAACACAATGTAACACCGTCAAACCTGCTCCAACACAATGTAACACCGTCAAACCTGCTCCAACACAATGTAACACCGTCAAACCTGCTCCAACACAATGTAACACCGTCAAACCTGCTCCAACACAATGTAACACCGTCAAACCTGCTCCAACACAATGTAACACTGTCAAACCTGCTCCAATATAATGCATCACGCCATGACTTTCCCCAGCGTTGTTTCAATGGCCTAAATAGGATAATAGAGTTTCTAGTAGATTCTAGTTTAATTGCCTCTCTTACAGTGTGAACAGAGAGAGACTACAGGGGAAAACCAGTTAATCAATTGAACCTTGGCAACAACCGAGCAATGTCTTCTGTTGTTTTTATAGCCAAGAATGGTTAAAAACCCGGGTTTGCAGAGTTCTACAAGACTGACTGTTAGCCTACGGAGCTAAATCATAGGCTTTACCTTTGGGGGAGCTAATGGAAGACGTGTGTCCATTACACAACTGGATTAATGTTCTATCTCGATAATTGTATTGTGTAAAAATCGATAGGTAGCAATGAGCGTCTCTCATCTAGCAGTATTAGTTAAGCTTGCCCCAACAGTAATGTCTCAGTAATAATAACGTTTTGAGATTGAAATGAACAATATGACCTTGTCTGGTACTTTTTGTGGAAAAATCCTCCAGTTCAATTTATATTTTTATTTTATTTAACCTTTTTTTTTTAGCTATAGTCCTGGTTCAATAAAGCAAGAGGTATGACATAAAGACTACAACTTAAATAGATCCATTACAGAAAGACTCACACCAATCATCATCTCTTCCTGTGTGTGTGTGTGTGTGTGTGTGTGTGTGTGTGTGTGTGTGTGTGTGTGTGTCCTCCTGTGTGTGTGTATACAAGAACTCCTCAGTAACAGTAACAGTGACTACTAACACATAAGATAAGGGCTCTGCCACTCCACGTCTCCCCAGACCAGAGTCCCAGAACGGACAAGGGAGAGACCATGTAGTGGTTGCTGGTAGGACATAAGATGTGATGAATGCCACCCTATTCCCTTTAAAGTGTACTACAATTGGCCCAGCGTCGTCTGGGTTAAAGGAGTGTTTGGCCGGGGTTAACCGTCATTGTAAAAAAAAAAAAATTGGTCTTAACTGGCTAAATAAAGGTTAAATAACAGACGAACCTTGAATGAGAAGGAGATATTTGATAACTGACAATGTAAATAAATGAATATTTCTCCCAACCAATAGTGATGCAGCAGGAAGTAAGTTGTTAATTATGGTGATAATAATTACAGCATCCTAATTATAAAGGGGACATGACAACAAAGTGAACACAGTGAACACATAATGCTGACCCAGTGTGTGTGTGTGTGTGTGTGTCCTGTGTGTGTGTGTGTCCTGTGTGTGTGTGTGTGTGTGTGTCCTGTGTGTGTGTGTGTGTGTGTGTCCTGTGTGTGTGTTTGTGTGTGTGCGTGTCCTGTATGTCCTGTGTGTGCGTGTGTATGTGTGTGTCCTGCGTGTGTGTGTGTGTGTGTGTGTGTGTGTGTGTGTGTGTGTGTGTGTGTGTGTGTGTCCTCCTGTGTGTGTGTATACAAGAACTCCTCAGTAACAGTAACAGTGACTACTACCACATAAGATAAGGGCTCTGCCACTCCACGTCTCCCCAGACCAGAGTCCCGGAACGGACAAGGGAGAGACCAGTGGTTGCTGGTAGGACATAAGATGTGATGACCACCTGAATGCCACCCTATTCCCTTTAAAGTGCACTACTTTTGACTAGGGCCCTATAGAGCTCTGGTCAAAAGTAGTGCACTACAAACGGAATAGGGTGCCATTTTGGATGCATTCCAGGTAAAATGCTGCTGTTAGCTGCTCTGAACCTTGTGTAGAGAAGAGGCTAACAGAATAACAGCACAGGTCACCATCCCTCAGTGAACACAGCAGCACCCTGTCACCACTCACAGTATGTGCATCCCAAATGGTAAACTGTTCCCAACATAGGGCTCCGGTCAAAAGTAATGCACTACCCTATTGGACCCTGGTCAAATGTAGTGCAATATAAAGGGAATAGTATGCCGTGTGGAATGCAAACCACGTATCTGTGTGATTCCCGCAGCACGGTGTCACTTCTCAATATGTATCTCTTCTGATCAGAGCGGTGACCTGTGGGGCTTAACGCATGGCCGCGTGGCTAACACCGTGGGATATCCAGTACCAACCGACATCAAAGTAAATAACCCCCTTTTATCTACAAGCCCCTGTACCAAGCCACTTCTCTGTTTGTGTGCTTTACAACTCTGAGTCAGAGACATGAAAGAGACTGTGATAATAACATGAACGCTTCTAAAACAGCTAAGTATTTTTTTGTGAATTCCAAAATGTACTTAGAAAATACAGCAACATTTTAAATTGGTTTAAAAAAAATCTATCAAAATGATACAACTGGACATGTTAAAGGCCTGTAATAACATACATGAACTGAAAAAGATGTGTGAGTGCGTTGTTGTGAAAATGTACTTTATGTTTTCAATTAGGTGTAAAAATGCTTCCTTCAGGGAAAGAGAAACAGAAAATAAGGGATGATTGGAGAAGGCCGTTGGACTGTTTGCAGAGGAGTGAAAGACTGGTGGAGCGATTCACATTAATGGCATTGTTAGGAGATGGAGGAAATAATTGTGGATGAGTTTTCTGTGAGTGAGAGAGAGAGAGAGTGAGAAAGAGTGAATTGAATTGTGAGAGTCAGAGTCAGAGACAGAGAGAAAGAGGGAGAGAGAGTGCGAGAGAGAGTGAATTTAATTGTGAGATAGAGATAAAGAGAGAGAGAAAGAGAGCGAGAGTGAATTGAATTGTGAGAGAGCCAAAGAGAGAGCGAGAGAGAGCGAGTGAGAGAGTGAGTGAGAGAGAGTGAGAGAGCGAGCGAGAGAGCGCAAGAGAGAGCGAGCGAGAGAGAGCGAGAGCGAGAGCGAGAGAGCAGAGAGAGAGAGAGAGAGCGAGAGAGAGAGAGAGAGAGAGAGAGAGAGAGGGAGAGTGAACGGAGAGAGAGAGAGAGAGAGAGAGAGAGAGAGAGAGAGAGAGAGAGAGAGAGAGAGAGACAGAGAGAGAGAGGAGAGAGAGAGAGAGAGAGAGAGAGAGAGAGAGAGAGAGAGAGGAGAGAGAGAGAGAGAGAGAGAGAGAGAGAGAGAGAGAGAGACACCTCAGGAAATAAAAAAATAACTGGCTTCTTCCTCTACCTTCTGCATTATGTATGCCCTGCAATTATCTACAAGGGAAAATGTAAAGCACAAATTACACTCTGATTAATCATTGTAATCATTTGTCTGACTAGTGGTTGAAAGAACATTTCATTTGAATGTGCATTTACATTCCTACCGTCGGCAACTCCTTTTTTCATTTCAGCTCAAGTGGATTCTAATCTAATCCACTTAGTCTGTCTGTCTACATGAGGCTGAGAAATGAGGGACGGCTTTTTGTTACTGTTACCAAATGCTGCCATGTAACTAGGGAGGTTGGGTAGATACAGCTCTGTATGAGAAGCGTTTTAAACTTTTCATGCTTAAAAACAACAACAAGTGTTCTGTCTCAGCTTCATCTCCCAACCATGACAATACGATAATTGGCAGTTACAAACAAAAATAATGTGCCAATCGTTTGCAAAATGTGCACCTCAGACTAGCTTTATTATATGAAATATTGAAACATTTGAGAGCATGATTGCCGGTCTTTTCTAGTTATGTGATTTGATTAATCTTTTTGAGATGTTTATATTTTGGATTGTATGACCAGATATGTTGGGATTAGATTTCCCCTTAAATTGTTGTTCAGTGTAAAAATTAAGTTACCATTAACTTTCACTATGTAACACTAAACTACAAAATAATATGAATGACTGTATTAACTTCTTATAGCTGCAGGGGCAGTATTGAGTAGCTTGGATGAAAGGTGCCCAGAGGTGCCAAGAGTAAACGGCCTGCTCCTCTGTCCCAGTTGCTAATATATGCATATTATTATTAGTATTGGATGGAAAATGCTCTGAAGTTTCTAAAACTGTTTGAATGATGTCTCTGAGTATAACAGAACTCAAATGGCAGGCAAAAACCTGAGAAGAAATCTAAACAGGAAGTGAGAAATCTGAGGTTGGTCGATTTTCAATCCTGGCCCTATTGAATTCACAGTGGGATATGAATGAAGTTACACTTCCTAGGGCTTCCACTAGATGTCAACCGTATTTAAAACTTGAATGAGGCTTCTAATGTGACGTGGGACTGAATGAGAGGGGAATGAGTCAGGTTACTGACAGAGAGCCATTTCCTGGTCTCGCGCATTCCATTCCACATGATATCGACCTGCGTTCCATTGCTTCTCTAGACACAAAGGAATTCTCCGGTTGGAACGTAATTGAAGATTTATGATAAAAACATCCTAATGATTGATTATGTACTTAGTTTGAAATGTTTCTTCAACCTGTAATATAACTTTTTGAAGTTTTTGTCCGAAGTAATGCTCGACCTGCACGAGCATTTGGATATGTGTACCTAACAAAAGTAGCTACTTGGACATAAATAATGGACATTATCGAACAAATCAAGCATTTTTTGCGGAACTAGGATTCCTGGGTGTTCATTCTGATGAAGATCATCAAAGGTAAGGGAATATTTATCATGTTATTTCTGGTTTCTGTTGACTCCAACATGGTGACGTCACATCCCTTACAATCTAGAGGACTACTGTTGCCCCCTGATAAACAACCTAGTTTACTGGTGATGTCACATCCCTTACAACCTAGAGGACTACTGTTGCCCCCATGAAAAACAACCTACTAGTTTGTTACTGGTCCAGTGGACAGCTGACTTCAAGGTGCCTAGTGTCAAGGTGGAAACATAAGGGATCAAATCCAAGGGCTGGTTGGTAAACGTTACATTGTACCAGCGTTATGGTTTGGTGTTGCTGTGGTGTGTGTGTGTGTGTGTGTGTGTGTGTGTGTGTGTGTGTGTGTGTGTGTGTGTGTGTGTGTGTGTGTGTGTGTGTGTGTGTGTGTGTGTGTGTGTGTGTGTGTGTGTGAACAGAACGGTGTTGATAGGGGATCATACATTCCTGGGAGACAAGTATTGAGCCGCCTGCTCATGGAAAACCTATAACAACAAGTGGCCAAATAAACACACACAGCCTGGGGTCACTGTGAAAGTCAGAGGCAAGCTGTGATTCTAATAGCTGAACCTAATACTACATTTTGTTCCATGCAGATTTAGATTTAAATCCTAAAAGGAAAACCTCATTTTGTCGAAGTGTGAGAATCTAGTTAATTGAGCCGATGGTTCTGAGATACGGGAATCCAGTTGGTGGAAAAGGTACATAGGTATTTTACCTTCATGTTCAAGTATCAAGGCTTGTGTATAACAGTAGCATCTGAAAAATGAACTTATCCTCACCACGTGACCTGACCAGGACAAACTAGTGGGGCAAAAACATGATCAGGACAAACTAGTAAGGTTATAACCTGACCAGGACAAACTAGTAGGGTTATAACAGGACAAACTAGTAAGGTTATAACCTGACCAGGACAAACTAGTGGGGCAAAAACATGATCAGGACAAACTAGTAAGGTTATAACCTGACCAGGACAAACTAGTAGGGTTATAACAGGACAAACTAGTGGGGTTATAACAGGACAAACTAGTAGGGTTATAACAGGACAAACTAGTGGGGTTATAACAGGACAAACTAGTGGGGTTATAACAGGACAAACTAGTGGGGTTATAACAGGACAAACTAGTGGGGTTATAACAGGACAAACTAGTGGGGTTATAACAGGACAAACTAGTAGGGTTATAACCTGACCAGGACAAACTAGTAGGGTTATAACAGGACAAACTAGTGGGGTTATAACAGGACAAACTAGTAGGGTTATAACAGGACAAACTAGTGGGGTTATAACAGGACAAACTAGTAGGGTTATAACCTGACTAGGACAAACTAGTGGGGTTATAACAGGACAAACTAGTAGGGTTATAACAGGACAAACTAGTGGGGTTATAACAGGACAAACTAGTAGGGTTATAACCTGACCAGGACAAACTAGTGGGGTTATAACAGGACAAACTAGTGGGGTTATAACAGGACAAACTAGTGGGGTTATAACAGGACAAACTAGTGGGGTTATAACAGGACCAACTAGTAGGGTTATAACCTGACCAGGACAAACTAGTAGGGTTATAACAGGACAAACTAGTGGGGTTATAACAGGACAAACTAGTAGGGTTATAACAGGACAAACTAGTGGGGTTATAACAGGACAAACTAGTAGGGTTATAACCTGACTAGGACAAACTAGTGGGGTTATAACAGGACAAACTAGTAGGGTTATAACAGGACAAACTAGTAGGGCTATAACAGGACAAACTAGTAGGTTTATAACCTGACTAGGACAAACTAGTGGGGTTATAACAGGACAAACTAGTAGGGTTATAACAGGACAAACTAGTGGGTTATAACAGGACAAACTAGTAGGGTTATAACCTGACTAGGACAAACTAGTGGGGTTATAACAGGACAAACTAGTAGGGTTATAACAGGACAAACTAGTGGGGTTATAACAGGACAAACTAGTAGGGTTGTAACCTGACTAGGACAAACTAGTGGGGTCATAACAGGACAAACTAGTAGGGTTATAACAGGACAAACTAGTAGGGTTATAACAGGACAAACTAGTAGGGTTATAACAGGACAAACTAGTAGGGTTATAACAGGACAAACTAGTAGGGTTATAACAGGACGAACTAGTGGGGTTATAACAGGACAAACTAGTGGGGTTATAACAGGACAAACTAGTAGGGATATAACAGGACAAACTAGTAGGGCTATAACAGGACAAACTAGTATTGTTATAACAGGACAAACTAGTGGGGTTATAACAGGACAAACTAGTGGGGTTATAACAGGACAAACTAGTGGGGTTATAACAGGACAAATTAGTAGGGTTATAACCTGACCAGGACAAACTAGTGGGGTTATAACAGGACAAACTAGTAGGTTTATAACAGGACAAACTAGTAGGGTTATAACAGGACAAACTAGTGGGGTTATAACAGGACAAACTAGTGGGGTTATAACAGGACAAACTAGTAGGGTTATAACAGGACAAACTAGTGGGGTTATAACATGACAAACTAGTGGGGTTATAACAGGACAAACTAGTAGGGTTATAACAGGACAAACTAGTAGGGATATAACAGAACAAACTAGTGGGGTTATAACCTGACCAGGACAAACTAGTAGGGTTATAACAGGACAAACTAGTAGGTTTATAACAGGACAAACTAGTAGGGTTATAACAGGACAAACTAGTAGGGTTATAACAGGACAAACTAGTGGGGTTATAACAGGACAAACTAGTGGGGTTATAACAGGACAAACTAGTGGGGTTATAAGAGGACAAACTAGTGGGGTTATAACAGGACAAACTAGTGGGTTTATAACAGGACAAACTAGTAGGGTTATAACCTGACCAGGACAAACTAGTAGGGTTATAACATGACAAACTAGTGGGGTTATAACAGGACAAACTAGTGGGGTTATAACAGGACAAACTAGTAGGGTTATAACATGACAAACTAGTGGTGTTATAACAGGACAAACTAGTGGGGTTATAACAGGACAAACTAGTAGGGTTATAACATGACAAACTAGTGGTGTTATAACAGGACAAACTAGTAGGGTTATAACAGGACAAACTAGCAGGGTTATAACAGGACAAACTAGTGGGGTTATAACAGGACAAACTAGTGGGGTTATAACAGGACAAACTAGTAGGGTTATAACCTGACCAGGACAAACTAGTGGGGTTATAACAGGACAAACTAGTAGGGTTATAACAGGATAAACTAGTAGGGTTATAACAGGACAAACTAGTATGGCTATAACAGGACAAACTAGTAGGGCTATAACCTGACCAGGACAAACTAGTGGGGTTATAACAGGACAAACTAGTAGGGTTATAACAGGACAAACTAGTAGGGTTATAACAGGACAAACTAGTATGGCTATAACTGGACAAACTAGTAGGGCTATAACCTGACCAGGACAAACTAGTGGGGTTATAACAGGACAAACTAGTAGGGTTATAACAGGACAAACTAGTAGGGTTATAACAGGACAAACTAGTATGGCTATAACAGGACAAACTAGTACGGCTATAACCTGACCAGGACAATGTAGTGGGGTTATAACCTGACCAGGACAATGTAGTGGGGCTATAACCTGACCAGGACAGTGTAGTGGGGCTATATCAAGGACCACAATTGTTCCTGGATATGTCACATTCCTTGAAATACTTGACTTTTTCCTTTAGCACAAAATGCTACGGAGGAGCTGGGATGGCTAACCTGATCTGTGTCACAGCTCAAAGCATCTCTTCTCCCTTCTCTCATTGTTTGTCACTTTGGAACACTCTACCAATTCCACCAGAGCTATTTATTGTGACAGCCTGCCAGTGGGAATTCAGCACAAGCTAGCTAACTTGTATGGTACTGCAAGGCAGGGAGACACACTGAGAGCTAGCTAACTGGTATGGTACTGCAAGGCAGGGAGACACACTGAGAGCTGGCTAACTGGTACATACCATATCCACAAAACATCCAGGGTAGGTTACTGCAAAGCAAGTAAGCCGGCTAGACAACTGGTCCACAAGCATCACAAGCCAGGGTCACACAGTACAAGCTAGCTAACTGGTAAACAAAGCATCCAAACTACTGCAAGTCTGCCCACACATAGAACGAGCTAGCTAACTGGAAAGTTAGCCATACATCTCTATGAATACACACAGTCCTCCAAACTGAATGAATAAAGAAGATTGAGGATCAGTGGGATCAAATCAAATCAAATTTCATTGGTCACAAACACATTATTAGCAAATGTTATTGGTCACATACACATGGTTAGCAGATGTTAATGCGAGTGTAGCGAAATGCTTGTGCTTCTAGTTCTGACCGTGCAGTAATATCTAACAAGTAATCTAACAATTTCACAACAACTACCTTACACACACAAGTGTAAAGGAATGATTAAGAATATGTACAAATAAATATATGGATGAGCGATGGCCGAACGGCATTGGCAAGCTGCAGTAGATGGTATAGAGTACAGTATATGCATATGAGATGAGTAATGTAGGGTATGTAAACATTATATAGAGTGGAATTCTTGGATCCTTTGGATCCCAAAAACCCAAATTCTTCCTGTAACAATACCCAGTTGAAATGCACAACAATGGCACAGCAGTGTCTGTGCTGAGGTAAGTGTGCGAACGGGACATCAATCTCTTTGGATGTTTTTAACGTGGACCAAAGATTAAAATCCACCTATCTTCCTCACAGAAACAGCAGGGCTGTGTTTGAAACAAAGGACAAGGAAAGCCAGTTGAAAGCTGATATAGAGCCTTTGTGTTCTTTTTTTTTGTCTCAGGCAGAGCTGAGTGTGCTGTCTGTTAGTGATATGGGACTGACAAATGGGAGGTCCAAAATACTCACTCTGCCAGACTGTCTGGTTTCATCCCCAAAAAAACCCACCCTATTCTCTTCACAGTGCACTCCATTTCACCAGGGCTTACAGGGATCTGGTCAAATGGAGTGCTCTATCTAGGGAATATGATGCCAATTGGAACACAGCCTCAGTTTATCCTGTACAGCCGACTATGCCAGACCTCTTTCATGTCAACACATTCACACCTAGTTTATTTTCTCTCTAGGTTTCAGCAAATATAAACACTGGGTATTTGCAGGATAAATGAATGAGTCATCACATGTTGACAATCATTCCACTCCAGTTTTTGGACGCGTTGCTCCCTGACCACAGCTTTGATGGGCAGGTGAGTCCTTCAGAGAACACACAGCACCTTTGTCATAGAGCATCATTTAACTAAAACACACAGCACCTTCGTCATAGAGCAACATTTAGGTTAAACGCACAGCACCATCATCATAGAATCCTACTACACCAGCTCTGACACTCTTCAGATGTGGCAGGGCTTGAAAACTATTACGGACTACAAAGGGAAACCCAGCCGCGAGCTGCCCAGTGACCAGAGCCTACCAGACAAGCTAAATGTATTTTATGCTCGCTTCCAGGCAAGCAACACTGAAGCACGCATGAGAGCACCAGCTGTTCTGGATGACTGTGATAAAGCTATCGGTAGCAAAATCTTAAAACAGGTCAATATTCACAAAGCCGTAGGGCCAGACGGATTACCAGGACGTCAACTCAAAGCCCGCGCAGCCCAACTGATATTTTCAAACTCTCCCTGATCGAGTATGTAATACCTACATGTTTCAAGCAGACCATCATAGTCCCTGTGCCCAAGGAAGCAAAGGTAACCTGCATAAATGATTACCACCTCGTAGCACTCACGTCAGTAGCCATGAAGTGCTTTGAAAGGCTGGTCATGGGTCACATCAGCAGCATCCTCCCTAGACCCACTCCAATTCGCATACCGCCACAACAGATCCACAGAAGTGCAATTGGAGTGGAGTGCAATTTCAATCGCACTCCACACTGCACTTTCCCACCTGGATAAAAGGAACGCCTATGTGATGAACAGCAATGCCTATTGCTGTTCATTGACTACAGCTCAGCGTTCAACACCATAGTACACGCAAAGCTCATCAGTAAGCTAAGGACCCTGGGACTAAACACCTCACTCTGCAACTGGGTCCTGGACTACCTGACGGTCCGTCCCCAGGTGGTAAGGGTAAGCAACAACATGTCTGTTACATTGATCCTCCACACTGGGGCCCGTCAGGGGTGTGTGCTTAGTCCCCTCCTGTACTCCCTGTTCACCCACAACTGCGCAGCCAAACACGACTCCAACACCACCATTAAGTGTGCTGACAACACAGCAGTGGTAGGCCTGATCACCGACAACAATGAGGGAGGAGGTCAGAAACCTGGCAGTGTGGTGCCAGGACAACAACCTCTCCCTCAATGTGAACAAGACAAAGGAGCTGATTGTAGACTACAGGAATAGGCGAACATCCTGACTGGTTGCATCCCCACCTGGTATGGTAAGTCCTCAGCATCCGACCGTGAGGCACTACGGAGGGTAGTGTGGGCACCACTGGGGCTTCCTGCCATCCAGGACCTATATACTAGGCGGAGTCAGAGGAAAGCCCAAAAATTGTCAAAGTCTCCAATCACCAAAGTCATTTAATTGACCTTCATTTAACTAGGCAAGTCAGTGAAGAACAAATTCTTTCATTCAGTGACATCCTAGGAACAGTGGGTTAACTGCCTTGTTCAGGGGGAGAACGACAGATTTGTACCTTGTCAGCTCGGGACTTTCACCTTGCAACATTTCAGTTACAAGTCCAACGCTTCAACCACTAGGCTACGCTGCCGCCCCGAAAAGGCTCCTTAACAGCTTCTACCCCTAAGCAATAAGACTGCTGAACAATTAATCAAATGGCCACCGGACTATTTACATTGACACCCACCCCCCAAACTACATTTGTTTTTTACACTGCTTTTACACACTGTTTATTATCTATGCATAGTCACTTCACCCCTACATACATGTGCAAATTAACTAAACTAACCTATAGTCTCCACATTGACTCTGTACCGGTACCCCCTGTATATAGCCTCCACATTGACTCTGTACCGGTACCCCCTGTATATAGCCTCCACATTGACTCTGTACCGGTACCCCCTGTATATAGCCTCCACATTGACTCTGTACCGTAACACCCTGTATATAGTCTCCACATTGACTCTGTACCGTAACACCCTGTATATAGTCTCCACATTGAAACCGACCGGTACCCCCTGTATATAGTCTCCACATTGACTCTGTACCGGTACCCCTGTATATTGCCTCCACATTGACTCTGTACCGTAACACCCTGTATATAGTCTCCACATTGACTCTTTACCGGTACCCCCTGTATATAGCCTCCACATTGATTCTGTACCTATACTCCCTGTATATAACCTCCACATTGACTCTTTACCGGTACCCCCTGTATATAGCCTCCACATTGACTCTGTACCGGTAATCCCTGTATATAACCTCCACATTGACTCAGTACCGGTACCCCCTGTATATAGCCTCCACATTGACTCTGTACCGGTACCCCCTGTATATAGCCTCCACATTGACTCTGTACTGGTACCCCCTGTATATAGCCTCCACATTGACTCTGTACCGTAATACCCTGTATATAGCCTCCACATTGACTCTGTACCGGTACCCCCTGTATATAGCCTCCACACTGACTCTGTACCGTAATACCCTGTATATAGCCTCCACATTGACTCTGTACCGGTACCCCCTGTATATAGCCTTCACATTGACTCTGTACCGTAATACCCTGTATATAGCCTCCACATTGACTCGGTACCGTAATACCCTGTATATAGCCTCCACATTGACTCTGTACCGGTACCTCCTGTATATAGCCTCCACATTGACTCTTTACCGGTACCCCCTGTATATAGCCTCCACATTGACTCTGTACCTATACTCCCTGTATATAACCTCCACATTGACTCTTTACCGGTACCCCCTGTATATAGCCTCCACATTGACTCTGTACCGGTACCCCCTGTATATAACCTCCACATTGACTCTGTACCGGTACCCCCTGTATATAGCCTCCACATTGACTCTGTACCGGTACCCCCTGTATATAGCCTCCACATTGACTCTGTACCGTAACACCCTGTATATAGTCTCCACATTGACTCTGTACCGTAACACCCTGTATATAGTCTCCACATTGAAACCGACCGGTACCCCATGTATATAGTCTCCACATTGACTCTGTACCGGTACCCCTGTATATTGCCTCCACATTGACTCTGTACCGTAACACCCTGTATATAGTCTCCACATTGACTCTTTACCGGTACCCCCTGTATATAGCCTCCACATTGACTCTGTACCTATACTCCCTGTATATAACCTCCACATTGACTCTTTACCGGTACCCCCTGTATATAGCCTCCACATTGACTCTGTACCGGTAATCCCTGTATATAACCTCCACATTGACTCTGTACCGGTACCCCCTGTATATAGCCTCCACATTGACTCTGTACCGGTACCCCCTGTATATAGCCTCCACATTGACTCTGTACTGGTACCCCCTGTATATAGCCTCCACATTGACTCTGTACCGTAATACCCTGTATATAGCCTCCACATTGACTCTGTACCGGTACCCCCTGTATATAGCCTCCACACTGACTCTGTACCGTAATACCCTGTATATAGCCTCCACATTGACTCTGTACCGTAATACCCTGTATATAGCCTCCACATTGACTCTGTACCGGTACCCCCTGTATATAGCCTTCACATTGACTCTGTACCGTAATACCCTGTATATAGCCTCCACATTGACTCTGTACCGTAATACCCTGTATATAGCCTCCACATTGACTCTGTACCGGTACCTCCTGTATATAGCCTCCACATTGACTCTTTACCGGTACCCCCTGTATATAGCCTCCACATTGACTCTGTACCTATACTCCCTGTATATAACCTCCACATTGACTCTTTACCGGTACCCCCTGTATATAGCCTCCACATTGACTCTGTACCGGTACCCCCTGTATATAACCTCCACATTGACTCTGTACCGGTACCCCCTGTATATAGCCTCCACATTGACTCTGTACCGGTACCCCCTGTTTATAGCCTCCACATTGACTCTGTACTGGTACCCCCTGTATATAGCCTCCACATTGACTCTGTACCGTAATACCCTGTATATAGCCTCCACATTGACTCTGTACCGGTACCCCCTGTATATAGCCTTCACACTGACTCTGTACCGTAATACCCTGTATATTGCCTCCACATTGACTCTGTACCGTAATACCCTGTATATAGCCTCCACATTGACTCTGTACCGGTACCTCCTGTATATAGCCTCCACATTGACTCTTTACCTGTACCCCCTGTATATAGCCTCCACATTGACTCTGTACTGGTACCCCCTGTATATAGCCTTCACATTGACTCTTTACCGGTACCCCCTGTATATAGCCTTCACATTGACTCTGTACCGTAATACCCTGTATATAGCCTCCACATTGACTCTGTACCGTAATACCCTGTATATAGCCTTCACATTGACTCTGTACCGGTACCCCCTGTATATAGCCTTCACATTGACTCTGTACCAGTACCCCCTGTATATAGCCTCCACATTGACTCTGTACTAGTACCCCCTGTATATAGCCTCCACATTGACTCTGTACCGGTACCCCCTGTATATAGCCTTCACATTGACTCTGTACCAGTACCCCCTGTATATAGCCTCGTTAATATTATTTTATTGTGTTACTTTTTATAATTGTTTTACTTTAGTTTACTTGGTAAATATTTTCTTAACTCTTTCTTGAACTACACTGTTGGTTGAGGGCTTGTGAGTAAGCATCCTACAGTAAGGTCTACACATGTTGTATTCGGCGCATGTGACAAATAAAGTTTGATTTGATTTGATAGAACAATGTTTAGTCAAAACACAGCACCTTCGTCATAGTTATGATTGTAGAGGGAGGAGGACAGGGGTGGGAGGGAGGGAGGGAGGGTGGAAGAGGAGGAAGGAGGACGGGAGACAGGAGGAGGGAGGCTGGGGGAGAGGGGACAGGGGAGGGTGGGGGTAGGAGGGACGATGGAGGTGGAGGAGGGAGGACGGGAGAGGGAGGGATGATGGAGGAGGAGGGAAGAAATGAGAGAGGAGGAGGAGGGAGGAAGGGAGGAGGAAGCGTGAAAGGGTTTCTGTCTGACTGACTGAGAGGAGAAGGGATGGCTGCTGGTTTTGGACACACACACACATACACATACACACACCCACAGCACCAAGCAGAGCTGTGACGAGGAGCCTGGCTGAGTGAAAAAGAGACTGATGACTGGTGGGCTCTGGGCTGCTGGAGGTTAAGTTGGACGGGCTCTCTGCTCTCTGTGACTGAGGGAAAACCCTCTATTTGTTCAGCCTGCTGTGTTCACACCACATGCAATGGCAATTAAGAAGACAACACAAATCACCATCACTTGTTGTTGGGTTGTGTAGAATAACACCACAAAGATGGCAAAGAAACAAATGTGTCTGATGTGTGGCCTAAATTATGCATATGTTGAAAGAAGAAATCTTGACCTGGCTAAAATAGAAAGGCAGGATGTGCAGTATAATTGCCTGCACACGTAATGGATCGGCGGTCCAACGACCACCCCTCATCACTGTCAAACACTCCCTAAAACACTTCAGCGAGCAGGCCTTTCTAGTCGACCTGGCCCGGGACTCCTGGAAGGATATTGACCTCATCCCGTCAGTAAAAGTGCTTTCCTCTCCATCATAAATAAGCATGCCCCATTCAAAAAATGTAGAACTAAGAACAGATATAGCCCTTGGTTCACCCCATACTTGACTGCCCTTGTCACCGCCGATAAATCTACGATAATTGAGCATTTCAATAAGCATTTTTCTACGGCTGGCCATGCTTTCCACCTGGCTACCCCTACCCCTACCCCGGCCAACATCCCAACACCCCCTGCAGCAAATTTCCCAAGCACCCCCCCCCCCCCCCCCCCCACCGCTTCCCCTTCACCAAAACCCCTATTACTAGACTGTTCAATCTCTCTTTTGTATCATCTGAGATCCCCAAAGTTTGGAAAGCTGCCGCAGTCATCCCCCTCTTCAAATGGGGAGACACTATAGACCCAAACTGTTATAGACATATATCCATCCTGCCCTGCCTTTTTTAAATCATTGAAAGTCAAGTTAACAAACAGATCAACGACCATTTCAAATCCCACCGTACCTTCTCCACTATGCAATCTGGATTCCGAGCTGGTCATGGGTGCACCTCAGCCATGCTCAAGTCCTAAACGATATCATAACCGCCATTGATAAAAGACAGTAATGTGCAGCTGTCTTCATCGACCTGGCCAAGGCTTTCGACTCTGTCAATCACTGCACTGTTATCGGCAGACTCAATAGCCTGGCTTCTCAAATTACTTCCTCGTCTGGTTCACCAACTGCTTCTTAGATAGAGTTCTGTGTGTCAAATCGGAGGGCCTGTTGTCCTGACCTCTGGCAGTCTCTATGTGGGTGCCACAGGGTTCAATTCTCAGACCGACTCTTTTCTCTGTATATATCAATGATGTCGCTATTGCTGCTGGTGATTCTCTGATCAACCTCTACACAGACAATACCGTTCTGTATACATCTGGCCCTTCTTTGGACACTGTTCTAACAAACCTCCAGACAAGCTTCAATGCCATACAACTCTCCTTCCGAGGCCTCCAACTGCTCTTAAATTCAAGTAAAACTAAGTGCAGGCTCTTCAACCGATTGCTGCCCGCCCCCTTAACCCGACTAGCATCACTCTTCTGGACGGTTCTGACTTAGAATATGTGGACAACTATAAATACCTAAGTGTCTGGTTAGACTGTAAACTCTCCATCCAGACTCACATTAAGCATCTCCAATCCAAAATTAAATCTAGAATCGTCTTCCTATTTCTGAACAATGTCTCCTTCCTCATGCTGCCAAACAGATCCTTGTAAAACTGACTATCCTACCGATCCTTGACTTCAGTGATGTCATTTACAAAATAGCCTCCAACACTGTACTCGGCAAATTGGATGCAGTCTATCGCAGTTCCATCTGTTTTGTCACCAAAGCCCCATATACTACCCACTACCACGACCTGTATTCTCTCGTTGGCTGGCCCTCACTACATATTCGCTGCCAAACCCATCCAGGTCATCTATAAGTCTATGCTAGGTAATGCCCTGCCCTATCTCAGCTCACTGGTCACCATATTAACACCCACCTGTAGCACGCGCTCCAGCAGGTATAGCCAACACTTCCTTTGGCCGCCTTTCCTTTCAGTTCTCTGCTGCCAATGACTAGAACGAATTGCAAAAATCACTGAAGTTGGAAATGTATATCTCCCTCACTAACTTTAAGCATCAGCTGTCAGAGCAGCTTAATGATCACTGTACCTGTACACAGCCAATCTGTAAATAACACACCCAACTACCTCACCCCCATATTATTACTTACCCTCTTGCTCTTTTTCACCCCAGTATCTCTACTTGCACATCCTCATCTGAATTTATATCACTCCAGTGTAAATTGCTAAATTGTAATTATTTTGCCTCTATGGCCTATTTATTTCCTTACCTCCCTACTCTTCTACATTTACACACACTGTACATATATTTTTCTATTGTGTTATTGACTTGTTTATGTGTAACTGTGTTTGATTTTGTCGCACTGCTTTGCTTTATCTTGGCCAGGTCGAAGTTGTAAATTAGATCTTGTTCTCAACTGTTCTACCTGGTTATTAAATAAAGTTTAAATAAAATAAAAAATAAATAAAAAATAATTGTAGGTCACAATGCCACAAATGTATCTGACAGTGATATACATAGATTATATTATTGGTACTCTCTCACGGCTGTAAGTCTGGGTTTTGGACTGTCAGGAGAAATAGCATACCATGTCAGCTAGAAACTCCAATGTGGGTTTAACTAAATGTGGCTCTATGACTGGGGGTTCTCTGTGTGTTCTAAATATGTCTCTATGATTGGGGGTGCTCTGTGTGTTTTAACTAAATGTGGCTCAATGACTGCAGGTGCTCTGTGTATTCTAAATGTGTCTCTATGACTGGGGGTGCTCTGTGTGTTATAACTAAATGTGTCTCCATGACAGGGGGTGCTGTGTGTGCTGTGCGTTTTCCCCTCTCTCTCCCTCCAACCCCTGGGTCCCGGAAACATCATTTTCCATAAATCATTTGTCAAAAAAGAAAAAACTATTGCTGAAATCATCAAAGGGAGACCATTTCTTAACTTGGCACCTGTGGCTTCTCCCATGAACAATTACACCCGCAAGCTCAAGGTCACAGACTTCAACAACTTCCACTCAGAGTCCCACAGTTTCATCTTGCATTTCTGACTGGCCTTTTGGGGAGGCTTGGGCACGAAGCATCGATGACTCTCACTCAGTAGTAGACTTTACCCTGCAGGGATATATCCCAAATGGAACCCTATTCCATGTCTAGGGCCTTTGACTAGAGCCCTGTCAACACTTATATTGGCCCTGGTTGAAAGTAGTGCACTATATAGTTAGTAGGGTGTCATTTGACATCAAGAGAGACATTCAGAGAGGTTGTGATCTACTTTAATACTGACGACTGGTGGACATCGCTAATTCACCTCACTACATCACACACACACACACACACACACACATACACACACACATGCACACGCACGCACACACATACCATGCCTATATATTGTTGAATATATGGGTCAATAAGGTACAAACATATATTTCTATATCGCATCATATCTTGAGGTATATCTAGCAAATACAGCTCCAGAAATATATCTCACAACATACACTGAATGAACAAAACATTAGGAACACCTGCTCTTTCCATGAAATAGACTGACCAGGTGAATCCAGGTGAAAGATATGATCCCTTATTGATGACACCTGTTAAATCCACTTCAATCAGTGTAGATGAAGGGGAGGAGACAGGTTATTAAAGAATGATTTTTAAACCGTGAGACAATTGAGACATGTATTGTGTATGTGTGCCATTCAGAAGGTGAATGAGCAAGACAAATTCAAGTGCCTTTAAACGAGGTATGGTTGTAGGTACCGAGCGCACCGGTTTGAGTGTGTCAAGAACTGCAACGCTGCAGGGTTTTTCAAATGCAACAGTTTCCCGTGTGTATCAAGAATGGTCCACAGTCCATAGGACATCCAGCCAACTTGACACAACTGTGGGAAGTGTTTGAGTCAACATGGAGCCAGAATCCCTGTGGAACGTTTTCGACACCTTGTGGAGTCCATGTCCCAACGAATGGAGGCTGTTCTGAGGGCAAAAAGGGGGTTCAACTGTATATTAGGAAGTTGTTCACTCGGTGTATATCTCTATAAATCTCAAGACAAATAGCGAAGGATTTGGGCTGTACAATATTCTTCCACAGTCAAGGAGAGAAAGGAAAGAGAGGGGACAAAAAGACAGTAAGCAGGTTCTTTTTTTTTCTCCACTAAAAGTCATTCTGAGCATGTTGTTTCTGCAGGCACAACCTACCGGCGATGGTTGCTCTTTTTGGCAGGATAGTGACAGCTCCCACTGCTGCTTCCTCTAGCTGATGGACAGGGCTGATCTTGGCTCCCCAGCTGTCTGAACCGATCCACAGGAAATGACCCACCTGGTCCGCCCTCTTACTGGCGTTCAGGATACCCCTGCAATCAGACACATATATGACTTCATATAATATAATATAATAAGATAGGACAGTATAAGATATGATATGATAGGAAACGATAGTATAGGATTGGACATGATATGATAGGGCAGGACAGGACAGGATATGATAGGATAGGACATGATATGACAGGATAGGATATGATAGGACATGACAGGATATGATAGGATAGGATAGGATATGATATGATAGGACATGATATGATAGGACAATATATGATAGGACAGGAAAGGACAGGACAGGAAAGGACAGGACAGAACATGATAGCATAGGACACGATATGATAGGATAGGACATGATATGACAGGACATGATATGATAGGACACAATATGATAGGACATGATAGGATAGGACATGATATGATATGACAGGAAAGGACAGGACAGAACATGATAGCATAGGACACGATATGATAGGATAGGACATGATATGACAGGACAAGATATGATAGGACACGATATGATAGGACACGATATGATAGGGCATGATAGGATAGGACAGGATAGGACAGGACAAGTTGTGATAGGACACGATATGATAGGACATGATAGGATAGGACAGGATAAGATAGGATATAGTCCAATTCGTATTTTTGCTCTGCATCCTCCCAAGCCCCCAAGACACTATTAAATACACACATGCACCCACGCATGCACACACACACACACACACACACACACACACACACACACACACACACACACACACACACACACACACACACACACACACACACACACACGCACACACATCACATCAAAGTTATTCAAACGGTACATTGTTCTGTCATCACCCCCTTGTTCTCCTCAGGAACGTAGTTTTTTCTGTTCTGTCTTCCGTTCGATTTTGTCTGAACAGAGAGACTTAGTGTGAAGAGATGTTTCCTCAAATGAGACCAGGAAGTTTGTTATATTGTCTTGACAGATAAATCAACAGGATGTTAAATTGTATCCGTTTTGATGTGGAACTACAGATTACACTTAATTCTGTATCACAAATTTAATTAATCCAATATCACAAGTTCTTGTGACAAGACTGGTACATTAATATCAACTCTGTAATATTATAATATAATACTATACTAAATATAACGCTATAATATAGTAGTATACTATACTGTAATGCTATGCTATTGTAATGAATACTCAGGGAGAAAGAGGTGTAGATTCACGAGCATAGCGCAGCAGGTATTTATTTTGCCTTCGCAGACGGCATGAATCGTGGTCACAGGCAGGCAATGGTCATACACAGGTAGGCAAACAGGCAGGCGAATCAAAACTAGGACTGAAGGCTATAACCGGTTCTCACAAACGAGCTGGGAAAAGGCTTAGTAGAGTCAAAACGAACAATACCTCACAAAGGCACAAACAGAATGAACTGAACTAAATAAGGAGCTGATGAGACCAGGTGAGAAACTAACACAGGTGGAAATCAATGAACAAAAATTAAAGACAGGGCTACGTTCAAGAACACAAGGAAACAGAACACAAGGTTGACTACGAAAATAAATACAGACTATAATGCCATACTACTATATAATGCTATAATATAATGCTGTAAAATAATAATATACTATACAGTAATACTATACTGTAATGCTATACTACATATAATACTATAACATAATGCTGTAAAATAATAATATACAGTAATACTATACTGTAATGCTATACTACATAAAATACTATAATATAATGCTGTAAAATAATAACATAATATAATAGTATACAATAACACTGTACTGTAAGGCTATACTACATCTAATACATATAATACTATAATATATTGCTATACTATAATGCTATACTACATATAATGCTATAATATAATGCTCTAAAATAAAATAATAATATAATAGTATACTGTACTGTAATGCTATACTAAATATAATACTATAATATAATGCTATACTACGTATAATGCTATAACATAGTGCTATACCATAATGCTATAATATAATAGTATACTATACAGTAATACTATACTATAATGCTATACTACACATAATGCTATAATACAATTATATAATATAATAGTATACTATGCTGGAATTATATACTTTAATGCTATGCAACATATAATATTATAATATAACACTGTAATACAATGGTATATAATACTGTAATGCTAAACTATAATGCTATACTACATATAATGCCACAATATGCTATAATATAATGCTATACTTATACTATACTGTAACACTATGCTATAATAATACACTACAGTGCCTTGCGAAAGTATCCGGCCCCCTTGAACTTTGCGACCTTTTGCCACATTTCAGGCTTCAAACATAAAGATATAAAACTGTATTTTTTGTGAAGAATCAACAACAAGTGGGACACAATCATGAAGTGGAACGATATTTATTGGATATTTCAAACTTTTTTAACAAATCAAAAACTGAAAAATTGGTTGTGCAAAATTATTCAGCCCCCTTAAGTTAATACTTTGTAGCGCCACCTTTTGCTGTGATTACAGCTGTAAGTCGCTTGGGGTATGTCTCTATCAGTTTTGCACATCGAGAGACTGAAATGTTTCCCATTCCTCCTTGCAAAACAGCTCGAGCTCAGTGAGGTTGGATGGAGAGCATTTGTGAACAGCAGTTTTCAGTTCTTTCCACAGATTCTCGATTGGATTCAGGTCTGGACTTTGACTTGGCCATTCTAACACCTGGATATGTTTATTTTTGAACCATTCCATTGTAGATTTTGCTTTATGTTTTGGATCATTGTCTTGTTGGAAGACAAATCTCCATCCCAGTCTCAGGTCTTTTGCAGACTCCATCAGGTTTTCTTCCAGAATGGTCCTGTATTTGGCTCCATCCATCTTCCCATCAATTTTAACCATCTTCCCTGTCCCTGCTGAAGAAAAGCAGGCCCAAACCATGATGCTGCCAGCACCATGTTTGACAGTGGGGATGGTGTGTTCAGCTGTGTTGCTTTTACGCCAAACATAACGTTTTGCATTGTTGCCAAAAAGTTTAATTTTGGTTTCATCTGACCAGAGCACCTTCTTCCACATGTTTGGTGTGTCTCCCAGGTGGCTTGTGGCAAACTTTAAACTACACTTTTTATGGATATCTTTAAGAAATGGCTTTCTTCTTGCCACTCTTCCATAAAGGCCAGATTTGTGCAATATACAACTGATTGTTGTCCTATGGACAGAGTCTCCCACCTCAGCTGTAGATCTCTGCAGTTCATCCAGAGTGATCATGGGCCTCTTGGCTGCATCTCTGATCAGTCTTCTCCTTGTATGAGCTGAAAGTTTAGAGGGACGGCCAGGTCTTGGTAGATTTGCAGTGGTCTGATACTCCTTCCATTTCAATATTATCGCTTGCACAGTGCTCCTTGGGATGTTTAAAGCTTGGGAAATCTTTTTGTATCCAAATCCGGCTTTAAACTTCTTCACAACAGTATCTCGGACCTGCCTGGTGTGTTCCTTGTTCTTCATGATGCTCTCTGCGCTTTTAACGGACCTCTGAGACTATCACAGTGCAGGTGCATTTATACGGAGACTTGATTACACACAGGTGGATTGTATTTATCATCATTAGTCATTTAGGTCAACATTGGATCATTCAGAGATCCTCACTGAACTTCTGGAGAGAGTTTGCTGCACTGAAAGTAAAAGGGCTGAATAATTTTGCACGCCCAATTTTTCAGTTTTTGATTTGTTAAAAAAGTTTGAAATATCCAATAAATGTCGTTCCACTTCATGATTGTGTCCCACTTGTTGTTGATTCTTCACAAAAAAATACAGTTTTATATCTTTATGTTTGAAGCCTGAAATGTGGCAAAAGGTCGCAAAGTTCAAGGGGGCCGAATACTTTCGCAAGGCACTGTACATATAATGCTATAATGTAATGCTATACTCTGTATAATGACATAATATAATTGTATACTATAATTATATAATATAATGCTACACTATAATGGTATACTCTGTAATGATATACTACAATGACATACTCTGTATAATGATATACTATGTACATTGATATACTATCATGATATGATATAATACTACACAATAATGATATACTCTGTATATTGATATACTCTGTACATTGATATACTATAACGACATACTCTGTACAATGATATGCTATAATGATATACTCTGTACATTGATATACTATGATGATATAATATAATGCTGTACTATAATGTGAAAATATAAGGATATACTACAATGCTATACTATAATTCTAAACTATAACGCTATACTATAATATCACAATATACAAAAATGTATTATACATCTATACTATAATGCTATGTTATGTATAATGCTATACTATAATGATATACTATATTGTTACACTATAATATAATGCTATAATATAATATAATGCTATGATGTAATACAATACTATAATGATATACTCTAATGCTATGCTATAATTCTATATAATGCTTTACTACAATGATATACAGTAACATAATGCTATAATATAATGCTATGCGATAATGATATACTATAATACAATACATTACTATAATGCTATACTACAATGATATACAGTAACATAATGCTGTAATATAATGCTATGCGATAGTGATATACTATAATGCAATACTATAATTCTATAGTACAATGATATACTTACTGTAAGATCATGCTATAATATAATGATATACTATAATGACATGCTCTAATGCTATAATATAAAACTATACTATAATACAATACTATATTCCTATACTATAATACTATACTATAATCCTATACTATGATGCTATACTATGATGCTATACTACGTATAATGCTATAACATAGTGCTATACCATAATGCTATAATATAATAGTATACTATACAGTAATACTATACTACAATGCTATACTGCACATACTGCTATAATACAATTATATAATATAATAGTATACTATACTGTAATGGTATACTATAATGATATGCTACATATAATGCTATAATATAACGCTATAATATAATAGTATACTATACAGGGCCAGAAGTATACAGAATGGTGTCATCTGCGTAGAGGTGGATCAGAGACTCACCAGCAGCAAGAGCGACATCATTGATGTATACAGAGAAGAGAGTCAGTCCAAGAATTGAACCCTGTGGCACGCCCATAGAGACTGCAAGATGCCCGGACAACAGGCCCTCCGATTTGACACACTGAACTCTATCAGAGAAGTAGTTGGTGAACCAGGCGAGGCAATCATTTAAGAAACCAAAGCTATCGAGTCTACCGATGAGGATGTGGTGATTGACAGAGTCGAAAGCCTTGGCCAGGTCAATGAATACGGCTGCACAGTATTGTTTCTTCTCGTTTACAATGATAGATAATGATATTATAATGACATACTATAATGATATACTCTATACGTTGATATACTATAATGATATACTCTGTACATTGATATACTATAATGATATACTCTGTACATTGATATACTATAATGATATACTCTGTACATTGATATACTATAATGATATAGCATAATGCTGTACTTTAATGTAATAACATAATGATATGCTATAATGCTTAATATAATGCTATAGTATGATGATGTACTATAATGCTATACTATTATGATACACTATAATAATATAATATAATTCTATACTATAACGCTATTCTATAATATCATGATATACAATAATATAATGATATATTATAATGCAATAATATAATACTAAACTATAATGCTATACTATAATATTATGCTATACTACAATGCTATACTGTAAAATAATGCTATAATATAATGCTATGCTATAATGTTATACTATAATATAATTATGTAAGGCTATACAATAATACTATAATATAATGCTATACTACAATGACATACTGTAAAATAATGCTATAATATAATACTATACTATAATACAATACTATAATGCTATAATATAATACTATACAATAATCCTATAATATAATACTATACTATAATTCTATGCTATTGTGCTATACTGTGTACAATGCTGTAATATAATGTTATAATATAAAGCTATACTTTAATACTATGTACAATGCTTTACTATAATACTATAATTTAATACTACACTATGTACAATGCTATACTATAATACTATAATTTAATACTACACTATGTACAATGCTATACTATAATACTATAATTTAATACTACACTATGTACAATGCTATACAATTTCAGGTTGGACCTGGTGTGAAATTGACCAATAAAGTGGACTTAAGATGTTTCAGCTGCTAGAAGGATGCTCATCAGAAAGTAAAAGAAAATTCCACAGACTTGAGTTCAATCATTTATACTCCCATGTGGTTCCTTGAAACAACACTCCAACCCTTTGATGAAGCCCTAAAGGTTCAATACTTTGTTTCACTAAAACCAACAGAACATTTTGTGTGGAGTCGTCCTTTCCGCAAACAGCAGGGATAAATCATTGAGCTTTTCCTTGTTGTCACACATTGTGCTGGTTGAGTGAGATAATGAACAGGATATGCATAGTGCTGTGACAATGGAGCCTGCTCCGAAATGCATCAGTATTAAAGGTAACATTTATTTATTATGTATTATTTAACTCCTGAACTGTCTTTTAGCTTTTCAGTTTTAATTCCCAAGGTACTGAGCAGCACTTCAGTGGTACAGATAATATTTGAAATCTCGGTTAGCGCGCCAGCACACAGCCAACACGTAGGCTTTAGCTCATGGGGATAACAACTAGTAGACACATACCTTATGTCCTCATCTGAGGTGAAAAGGACGACTGCCCGAGCGTAACGGGTGTCCAGAAGCAGCCTGATGATCTTGTCGAAGTTCTCTTGCTTGTGATTGTGAGGGATCTTCAAGGACTGGGCGATGCAGATCCCACCTGAAATGAAAAGTAATGAGCTTCAGGTGAGGTACCACAAATTGGGAGAATAACCTTGAACAAGTACGTCACCTACTAAAAACTACAAACATTACATCTGTAAAAACAAAATAAAATCTGTAAAAATGCAATAAAATCTATAAAATGTCAAATAAACATATAACTTATGAACTTCTAGTTTGTGAAGCTAATTACGTAAGGGCAACCTCTGTGCAGCTATAATGGCCAGACTGTCCAAACAATTTTTTAGTTTTCATCAAACCACATCCAGCCAATTACCAAACATCCCCATCACATTGATTTGAACATTACAATGCTGTACAATATGAACAATGGCACATAGACATGTTGAAAATAAATAAAGATGGGTTTATACATCAACGTTGATTCCACCAGTGTGTGTCCAGTGGGAAGGCTTTTGCACACAGTTATTCAATGCATTTGGCAAATATTCAGACCCCTTGACTTTTACCTCGTTCTGTTACGTTACAGCCTTATTCTAAAATTGATGAAATATATATTTTTTTTCTTCTCATCAATCTACACACAATAACCCATAATGGCAAAGCAAAAACAGCTTCTTTGACATTTTTGAAAATGTATTCGCAATAAAAAAACTGAAATATCAAATATACATAAGTATTCAGACCCTTTACACAGTACTTTGTTGAAGCACCTTTGGCAGGAATTACAGCCTCGAGTCTTCATCAGTATGACGCTATAAGCTTGGCACACCTGTATATGGGTAGTTTCTCCCATTGTTCCCTGCAGATTCTCTCAAGCGCTGTAAGGTTGGATGGGGAGTGTCACTACACAGCTATTTGGCTGAGCCACTCAAGGACATTCAGAGACTTGTCCTGAAGCCACTCTTGCATTGTCTTGGCTGTGTGCTTAAGGTAATTGTCCTGCTGGAAGGTGAACCTTCGCCCCAGTCTGAGGTCCTGAGCACTCTGGAGCAGGTTTTCGTCAAGAATCTCTCTGAAATTCGCTGCATTCATCTTTATCTCGAACCCGACTTGTCTCCCAGTCCCTTTTGGCAGGATGTCATGTGTCATGTGCCTTTTACAGAGGAGTGGATTCAGTCTGGCCACTCTACCATAAAGGCCTGATTGGTGGAGTGCTGCAGAGATGGGTGTCCTTCTGGAAGGTTCTCCCATCTCCACAGCGGAACTCTAGAGCTCTGTCAAAGTAACCATCAGGTTCTTGGTCACCTCCCTGACCAAGGCCTTAATTCCCCAATTGCTCAGTTTGTCCGGGTGGACAGCTCTAGGAAGAGTCTTGTTGGTTCCAAACTTATTCCATTTAAAATGATTGAGGCCACTTTCGTCAATGCTGGGAAAAAAAATTGGTACCCTTCCCAAGATCTGTGCCTCAACACAATCCTGTCTCGGAGCTCAATGGACAATTCCTTCGACCTCATGGCTTTGTTTTTGTTCTGACTTGCACTGTCAACTGTGTGACATTACATAGACAGCTGTGTTACTTTCCAAATCATGTCCAATCAATTGAATTTACCACAGGGTGGACTCCAATCAAGTTGTAGAAACATCTCAAGGATGATCAATGGAAACAGGACGCACCTGAGCTCAATTTCAAGTCTCATAGCAAAGCGTCTGAATACTTATGTAAATAAGGTGTTTCTGTTTTTTGGTTTTTATAAATATGCAAATATTTATACAATCCTGTCTTCCCTTTGTCATTATGGGGTATTATGTGCAGAATGCTTATGAAATTGTTTTATTTAATCAATTTTTAGAATAAAGCTGTATAGTAAAAAAAAAGGTGGAACATTTCAAAGAGTCTGAATACTTTCCGAAGGCACTGTATGTTGAACAGGGATAGAAAGTGAAATGGCAGACTATATTTCACTGAGTCCATATTCCTGTCACAATGCACAAAGTTTAAGTTGAGAGTTAAAACATCTTTGGTAGCAGGGTCCTTACTGTAAGAAACACATGTCTAGCTTAATAAATGTTAAATGTTAAATAAAAAAATAAAAATAGAAGGGCTAAGACAAAGTTAATCATCACACAAACATGAATCACAGAAAGGGCTAAGACAAAGTTAATCATCACACAAACATGGCTCACAGAGAGGGCTAAGACAAAGTTAATCATCACACAAACATGACTCACAGAAAGGGCTAAGACAAAGTTAATCATCACACAAACATGGCTCACAGAGAGGGCTAAGACAAAGTTAATCATCACACAAACATGGCTCACAGAAAGGGCTAAGACAAAGTTAATCATCACACAAACAATGCTCACAGAGAGGGCTAAGACAAAGTTAATCATCACACAAACATGGCTCACAGAAAGGGCTAAGACAAAGTTAATCATCACACAAACAATGCTCACAGAGAGGGCTAAGACAAAGTTAATCATCACACAAACATGGCTCACAGAAAGGGCTAAGACAAAGTTAATCATCACACAAACAATGCTCACAGAGAGGGCTAAGACAAAGTTAATCATCACACAAACATGGCTCACAGAAAGGGCTAAGACAAAGTTAATCATCACACAAACATGGCTCACAGAGAGGGCTAAGACAAAGTTAATCATCACACAAACAATGCTCACAGAGAGGGCTAAGACAAAGTTAATCATCACACAAACATGGCTCACAGAAAGGGCTAAGACAAAGTTAATCATCACACAAACAATGCTCACAGAGAGGGCTAAGACAAAGTTAATCATCACACAAACATGGCTCACAGAAAGGGCTAAGACAAAGTTAATCATCACACAAACATGGCTCACAGAGAGGGCTAAAACAAAGTTAATCCTCACACAAACTTGGCTCACAGAGAGGGCTAAAACAAAGTTAATCCTCACACAAACATGGCTCACAGAGAGGGCTAAAACAAAGTTAATCCTCACACAAACATGGCTCACAGAGAGGGCTAAGACAAAGTTAATCATCACACAAACAATGCTCACAGAGAGGGCTAAGACAAAGTTAATCCTCACACAAACATGGCTCTCAAAACCGCTTCTATGACATGTATTTATGTTATGGACTGCAATATTATTATCAGCTTCTGGGAAAATACACATTTCACAACTGCTCAAAATGTGCAAAATTTCACCGGTGTGTTGAGTTAAAATGAGATCCTTATTATTGCTTGGAGTAACAGAGATCACCCAAAAGCATTGAAAAAGACACCTGCTGAAGCCGGAGACTTCCTCAGACACCTCAAACATTTACAACATCATGTATTCACAGCTTCCCATTGACAGCAGCATGCTAACTATCCCCGCAAGATTTATTTGACAGACTTTTAAAATTGAGGGCATGCAGAGTTATATCACCCTCTAACCAGGAGCAGCCCTTTCAAGAGCATGGAGCCTCACATCCAGAACAGTAATAAAATGAAGTAGGTCTACACTGGATAGCAAAAAGCTACAACGTATGGTGGCCTGGAGAGATAAAAAGCAAGGCAGTATATTATATTGCTGTGATGCTAAATAAACTGCATGGTTAAAATAATTCTGGTGCATCCAGCATAGTTGAAGTTCCACAGCGTGTTCTGTCCAGGCCTACAAGCGAGGCACACGCACGACATTCTGTTGGTGTTGTCATGACTAAGAGTATTCCCGGGGAAGGAACCTCAACATTATACAGTAGCATATGAAACATCACTGGATGTTTGTGGCACAAAGTACAGATACTGATTATACAGATCAAGGAGAACATTTTATTTACCAACTTTTTATTTACCTAATTACTAGTTTATACATGTTTTACTTGTGTATGATCATTATGTTATTATTGTATTATTACTCAATACAATATGTATGATTGCATTGTTCGTCTCACAATCTAATGTGGATTCAAGCCTTCTAAAACAGGTAAATCATCCAAATTACACGATGGACATAGAACTACTGCATCAGAGGAGAAGTCCATTAATAATAGACTCCGATTGGTGTGTCATCTGTCTGACCTTGGTTTTGTATATATCTGGTCCACTTTATTGCCTGCAGAGAAACAGAGACCATCGCCAGACATCTGTTTAGAGCCTCACTGATGTCTCTGCGTTAAGACACAAACCTAAGCTACCCTGACCACTTGGATTGACCTGAGATGACGGAATTGATCTATCGATCTATTGTTAGCCGACCAATTAAATTGCACATTCAGAGATTGAGTTTAACACAGTCTATGAGTTGAACTCATTTTATGTTTGCTTCGAGGCAGACAATACCAAGTTATTCAGGAGGACTCTTGCTGTTCCGGATGACCAGGTCCTTTCACTCTTCCCGAAAGGGACGTGAAGAAAAACTCTCAAAAGAGTGAATACCCACAATGCCGCCAGCCCAGATGTGTGTGCTGACCAGATGGCGGCCATCTTCTCAGACTTCTTCTAACTGTCCCCTCTCCCAGGCTGTTGTCCCCATCTGCTTTAAAGGAGAACACAATCGTCCCAGTGCCCAAGAAAAACAAGGTGACATGCCCAAATCTCCCTGTCGCACTCACCTCAGTCATCATGAAGTGATTCCAGAGGCTGGTCACGGCCCACATCAAGGCTAGCACACTGGACCCACTCCACTTTGCCTATTGTTCAAACAGCTCCACTGAAGGTGATATTTCTATAGTTGTTCACACTGCCCTAACACATCTGAACAAGAAGAACACCTACAATGCCTTCGGAAAGTATTCAGACCCCTTGACATTTTCCACATTTTGTTACATTACGGCCTTATTCTAAAATGTAATTAAAAAAATAATAATTCATCAATAACACACAATGACAAAGCAAAAACAGTTTATTTTTGGAAATGTATAAAGAATTCAGACCCTTTACTCAATACTTTGTTGAAGCACCTTTTGGCAACAATTACAGCCTCAAGTCTTCTTGGGTATGAACATACAGCTGGCGGGTTATACACTCAATCGGCAGGACAGAACAGCAGCCTCTAGTAAGCCACGGGGCGGGGGCCTATGCTTATATGTGAACAACGATATCTAAGAAAGTCTCAAGGTTTGGTTCGTCTGTGGTAGAGTATCTCATGATAAGCTGTAGACCACACTATCTAACGAGAGAGTTTTCATATGTATTTTTTGTAGATGTCTACATACCACCACAGACCGATGCTGGCACTTAAACCACGCTCAATGAGCTGTATACCGCCATTAGCAAACTGGAAAACGCTCATCAATAGGCGTCGCTCCTAGTGGCCGGGGACTTTAATGCAGGGAATATTAAATCAGTTTTACCTCATTTCTACCAGCATGTTAAATGTACAACCAGCGGGGGTGGAAATCTAGACCACCTTTACACAGAGACACATACAAAGCTCTCCCTCACCCTCCATTTGTCAAATTTGACCTCAATTCTATCCTCCTGATTCCTGCTTACAAGCAAACATTTAAGCAGGAAGAACCAGTGACTCAGTCTATAAAACAGTGGTCAGATGAAGCAGATGCTAAGCTACAGGACTGTTTTGCTAGCACAGACTGGAATATGTTCTGGGATTCTTCCGATGGTATTGAAGAATAACCATCAGTCACTGGCTTTATCAGTAAGTTCATTGAGGACTATTACAGACTAGAAAGGGAAGCACAGCCGAGAGCTGCCCAATGACACGAGCCTACCAGATGAGCTAAATAACTTCTATGCTCGATTCAAGGCTCTCCACAGCCGATGTGAGTAAGACCTTCCAACAGGTCAACATTCACAAAGCCGCAGAGCCAGACGGATTACCAGGACGTGTACTCCGAGCATGCGCTGACCAACTAGCAAGTGTCTTCACTGACAGTGTCAACCTCTCCTTGTCTGAGTCTGTAATACCAACATGTTTCAAGCAGACCACCATAGTCCCTGTGCACAAGAACACTAAGTTAACCTGCCTAAATGACTACCGACTCGTAGCACTCATGTCTGTAGCCATGAAATGCTTTGAAAGGCTGGTCATGGCTCACATCAACACCATTATCCTATAAACCCTAGACCCACTCCAATTTGCATACCGCACCAACATATCCACAGATGATGCAATCTCTATTGTACTCCACACTGCCCTTTCCCACCTGGACAAAAGGAACACTTATGTGAAAATGCTGTTCATTGACTACAGCACAGCATTCAACACTATAGTGCCCTCAAAGCCCATCACTAAGCTAAGGACCCTGGGACTAAACACCTCCCTCCTCAAATGGATCCTGGACTTCCTGATGGGCCGCCCCCAGTTTGTAAGGGTAGGCAACAACACATTCGCCAAGCTGATCCTCAACACAGGGGCCCCTCAGGCTCATCCTGTACTCACTGTTCACTGATGACTGCACGGCCAGGCACGACTCCAACACCATCATTAAGTTTGCTGATGACACAACAGTGGTAGGCCTGATAACCGGCAACGATGAGACAGCCTGTAGGGAGGAGGTCAGAGACCTGACCGTGTGGTACCAGGACAACAACCGCTCCCTCAAAGTGATCAAGAAAAAGGAGATGATTGTGGACTACAGGAAAAGGAGGACCAAGCACTACCCCATTCTCATCGACGGGGCTGCAGTGGAGCAGGTTGAGAGCTTCAAGTTCCTTGGCGTCCACATCACCAACAAACTAACATGGTCCAAACACCAAGACAGTCGTGAAGAGGGCACAATAAAACAGGAGACTTAAAAGATTTGGCATGGGTCCTCAGATACTCAAAAGGTTTTACAACTGCACTATTTGTAGCATCCTGACAGGTTGCATCACTGCCTGGTATGGCAACTGCTCGGCTTCTGACCTCAAGGCACTACAGAGGGTAGTGCGTACGGCCCAGAACATCACAGGGCAAAGCTGCCTGCCATCTAGGACCTCTACACCAGGCAGTGTCAGAGGAAGGCCCTAAAAGTTGTCAAAGACTCCAGCCACCACAGTCATAGACTGCTCTCTCTGCTACCACACGGCAAGCGGTACCAGAGCTTCAAGTCTAGGTCCAAGAGGCTGCTAAATAGCTTCTACCCCCAAGCCATAAGACTCCTGAATATCTAGTCAAATGGCTACCCAGACTATTTGCATTGCCCCTTGGTATTTAGGCCACAGAGTTCAATCTTGGTTTCATCAGACCAGATAATCTTGATTCTCATGGACTGAGGGTCTTTATGTGCCTTTTGGCAAACAAGCCGCCTGTCATTTGCCTTTTATTGAGGAGTGGCTTCCGTCTGGTCACTCTACCATAAAGGCCTGATTGGTAGAGTGCTGCAGAGATGGTTGTCTTTCTGGAACGTTTTCCCATCTCCACGTTGGAACTCTAGAACTCTTTCAGAGTGACCATTGGGTTCTTGGTCACCTCCCTGACCAAGGCCGTTGTCCCCCGATTTCTCAGTTTGGCCGGGTGACCAGCTCTAGGAAGAGTCTTGGTGGTTCCAAACTTATTCCATTCAAGAATGATGTAGGTCACTGTGTTCTTGGGGACCTTCAATGTTGAACTTTTTGTGCCTCAACACCATCCTGTCTCGGGGGCTCTATGAGCTCTTCCTTTGACCTCATGGCTTTGTTTTTGCTCTAACTTGCACTGTCAACAGTTTGACATTACATAGACAGCTGTGTTACTTTCCAAATCATTTCCAATCAATTGAATTTAACACAGGTGGACTCCAATCAAGTTATAGAAACATCTCAAGGATGATCAATGGAAACAGGATACACCTGAGCTCAATTTTGAAGGATCTGAATACTTATTTAAATAAGGTGTTCTGTTTTTTTATATACATATATCCCTGTTCACCACCATAAAAACTGTTTTCACTTTGTCATTATGGGGTATTATGTGCAGACTGCTGATGAAATTGTTTTATTTATTTGTTCCTTCAGAGCCCTACACTTTGCTACTGGATCCTGGACTTCCTGATGGGCAGATCACAGGCTGTAACAATTGGCAACAACACCTCCTCCACACTGAATCTTAACAACACAGTGTCCTCAGTCCTCTGCTGCTCCCTGTTCACCTCCATCATCAAGTTCGCTGACGACACCCCAGATGTAGGCCTTATAACCAACAACGACGAGTCAGCCTGTAGGGAGTAGGTAATCGAACTGGTAGTGTGGTGTCATGACAACAACCTCCCCCTTAACGTGATCAAAACAAAGGAGTTGATTGTTGACTTCAGGAGGGTACATGTCGTGATCGACATCAATGGGACTGTAGTAGAGGGCGTAACAGCATCTTTACTTCCTAAGGCGACTGAAGAAATTCAGCCTGCCGCACCAGGTCCTCTCCAAATACTACTGCTGCACCATCGAGAGCGTCCTGACTGGTTGCATCACGGCCTAGCATGCCAGCGGGTGGTGAAGATGGCCCAGTACATCACTGGAACTGTGCTCCAACTCATCTACTCGAAACAGTGTTTGAAGAAGGCCCGCAGCATCATCAATGACCCCATGAGCAGTTCTCTCCTTTACTGTCGGGCAGAGGGTTTTGGAGCATGAGGTCTGATACCAATAGGCTCAGAGACAGTTTCTATCTGCAAACCATCAGCGTGTAGAGCACTTGAACTGGACTGACCACCTGCTCTGATTCTCCGCATCTTAGTACCCACACACTCAATCACTCACACACACACACACACACACACACACACACACACACACACACACACACGCACGCACGCACGCACGCACGCACACACGCACACACACAAAAAAATATGAATCTCGAGTAAATTGACAAAGAAAGACAATTATAATTCATCCCTCCAGCTTGATTTAGAGCCAACTATCACATATAAAACCATTCTCAGCTTTGTGCATGTAGTAATCCATGCCTTTGTACGTACCATGCGTAGCATAAACTATTATCAAGAGCGCCTCATTTGATAAGTAAACATGTTCATTCTTCACTGTAGATCTGTAGATCTGTAGATGTACAGCAGATGAGTTTTCCCTTCCTCTGAATGAAGACCTGACCCTCTGCATTCCCTGACCCTCTGCTTCTTTAGCAACATATTGATGCAATACAAAACGCCAACAGCAGACAAATAGGTGAGGCATTATTGTATTTTTAAATGACCAGAATGCTAGATGGAAGTGGTTCGTTTGGGGGGGGGGGAGAGAGAGAGAGAGAGAGAGAGAGAGAGAGAGAGAGAGAGAGAGAGAGAGAGAGAGAGAGAGAGAGAGAGACAGACAGACAGACAGACAGACAGACAGACAGACAGACAGACAGACAGACAGACAGACAGACAGACAGACAGACAGACAGAGCACATGAGAGAGTGCGAGACCTCAACCCAGTCTCTCAGAGCGTTCACAGTCAGTCCATTGATACACCTATCAGATCACAACAAAATCAGAGTATAAAGTACTTGAACAGAGCAATACTGAATCATGAAGCATGAAGCCAAAGGGAATACACAATATTAAGAAATGCTATTGACGGAAGGAAAGTGAAAACCTACAAAAAACAATTAGGCAACGACAAATTCAATCCCTTTTAGACAACTTCCTGGAGAAAACATTTCACTGTAATAGTGAAGGTGTAAACTTGGCAGTAGAAAACCCAAACAGTATATTTGACCTTTCAGCTTCCCTATCAAATCTAAAAACAATGACAAATGGTTTGATGAAGAATGCAAAAACCAAAGAAAGAAATTGAGAAACCTATCCAACCAAAAACATAGAGACCAAGAAAACATGTGGTGATTCACTAAAACAATACAAAAATACACTACGGAAAAAGAAGGAGCAGCATGTCAGAAATCTGCTCAATATAATTGAAGAACCCATAGAATCTAACCCTTTCTGGGAAAATGTGAACACACTAAACAAACGACAACACGATCTCCAAAAGGAGATCTATAGGTAAAACACTTATCCAATTTTCTTTGTCTCTTTAACAAAACAGCAGGATTTTCTATTTTAAAACTCTTTAAAAGCATCCTTAGCTCTGGCATCTTCCCCAATATTTGGAACCAAGGGCTGATCACCCCAATTCACAAAAATTTAGAAAAACTTGACCCCAATAACTACCATGGGATATGCGTCAACAGCAACATTGGGAAAATCCTCTGCATTATCATTAACAGCCGACTTGTACATTTCCTCAATAAAAACAATGTACTGAGCAAATGTCAAATTGGATTTTTACCAAATGACCATATGACCACGTATACACCCTGAACACCATAATTGATAAACAAACAAACTAAAACAAAGACAAAGTCTTGTCATGCTTTGTTGATTTCAAAACAGCTTTTGACTCAATTTAGCGTGAGGGCTATACAAATTGATGGAAAGCGGTGTTGGGGGAAAAATATATGACATTATAAAATTCATGTACACCATTTTTCAAAATAAAAAAAAACACATTTCTTTACACAAGGCTGTGGGGTGAGACAGGGATGCAACTTGAGTCCCATCGTCTTCAACATATTATCAACAAATTGGCGAGGACACGAGAACAGTCTGCAGCACCCGGCCTCACCCTACTAGAATCTGAAGTAAAATGTCTACTGTTTGCTGATGATCTGGTGCTTCTGTCCCCAACCAAGGAGGTCCTACAGAAACACGTAGATTCTGCACAGCTTCTGTCAGACCTGGACCCTGACAGACCTGGACCCTGACAGACCTGGACCCTGACAGACATGGGCCCTGTCAGACATGGGCCCTGTCAGACATGGGCCCTGTCAGACATGGGCCCTGTCAGACTTGGTCCCTGACAGACCTGGGCCCTGACAGACCTGGGCCCTGACAGACCTGGGCCCTGACAGACCTGGACCCTGACAGACCTGGACCCTGACAGACCTGGCCCCTGACAGACATGGGCCCTGTCAGACATGGGCCCTGTCAGACATGGGCCCTGTCAGACATGGGCCCTGTCAGACTTGGTCCCTGACAGACCTGGGCCCTGACAGACCTGGGGCCTGACAGACCTGGGCTCTGTCAGTAAATCTCAATCACAAATACAAATTCCTTCTAGACACCGTTGCCCTAGACCACACAAAAAAAACGATACCTATCTTGGCCTAAACATCAGCACCACAGGTAACTTCCACAAAGTTGTAAATGATCTGAGATTAAAGGCAAGAAGGGCCTTTTACACTGGCAAAAAAAAAATCAGTTATAGAACCTTAGCAACCAAGAATTCACAAAATGGGACAAACACCAAATTGAGACTCTGCATGCAGAATTCTGCAAAAACATCCTTGGTGTACAACGTAAAACACCAAATAATGCATGCAGAGCAAAAGAAGCCGATCAAAATCCAGAATAGATACGACAAATTCTAAAACCACCTAAAAGGAAGTGGTCTTTGACTATGTACAGATGTAACAGGAAAGGTTCCGTCCCCACGCCTGACCCGGGCTCGAACCAGGGACACATCAACAACAGTCACCCACAAAGCATCGTTACCCATCGCGCCACAAAATCCGCGGCCCTTGCAGAGCAAGGGGAACAACTACTTCAGTTCTCAGAGCGAGTGACGTCACTGATTGAAACGCTATTAGCGCGCACCACCGCTAACTAGCTAGCCATTTCACATCGGTTACACAGACTCAGTGACCAAAGCCTTGCTATTGATTGAGAAAGGCCGCCAAAGGCAGACCTGGCCCCCCAAAGAACTGCAGGCTATGCGCACACTGCCCACAAAATGAGGTGGAAACTGAGCTGCATTTCCTAACCTCCTGTCCAATGTATTACCATATTAGAGAGACATATTTCCCTCAGATTACACAGATCCACAAAGAATTTGAAAACAAATCCAATTTTGATAAACTCCCATATCTACTGGGTGAAATTCCACAGTGTGCAATCACAGCAGCAAGATTTGTGACCTGTTGCCACGAGAAAAGGGCAACCAGTGAAGAACAAACTCCATTGTAAATACAACCCATATTTATGCTTATTTATTTTATCTTGTGTCTTTTAATCATTTGTACATTGTTAAAACACTGTATATATACACTGCTCAAAAAAATAAAGGGAACACTTAAACAACACAATGTAACTCCAAGTCAATCACACTTCTGTGAAATCAAACTGTCCACTTAGGAAGCAACACTGATTGACAATAAATGTCACATGCTGTTGTGCAAATGGAATAGAAAACAGGTGGAAATTATAGGCATTTAGCAAGATACCCCCAATAAAGGAGTGGTTCTTCAGGTGGGGACCACAGACCACTTCTCAGTTCCTATGCTTCCTGGCTGATGTTTTGGTCACTTTTGAATGCTGGCGGTGCTTTCACTCTAGTGGTAGCATGAGACGGAGTCTACAACCCACACAAGTGGCTCAGGTAGTGCAGCTCATCCAGGGTGGCGCATCAATGCGAGATGTGGCAAGAAGGTTTGCTGTGTCTGTCAGAATAGTGTCCAGAGCATGGAGATGCTACCAGGAGACAGGCCAGTACATCAGGAGACGTGGAGGAGGCCGTAGGAGGGCAACAACCCAGCAGCAGGACCGCTACCTCCGCCTTTGTGCAAGGAGGAGCACTTCCAGAGCCCTGCAAAATGACCTCCAGCAGGCCACAAATGTGCATGTGTCTGCTCAAACGGTCAGAAACAGACTCCATGAGGGTGGTATGAGGGTCCGACGTCCACAGGTGGGGGTTGTGCTTACAGCCCAACACCATGCAGGACGTTTGGCATTTGCCAGAGAACACCAAGATTGGCAAATTCGCCACTGGCGCCCTGTGCTCTTCACAGATGAAAGCAGGTTCACACTGAGCACATGTGACAGACGTGACAGTCTGGAGACGCCGTGGAGAACGTTCTGCTGCCTGCAACATCCTCCAGCATGACCAGTTTGGCGGTGGGTCAGTCATGGTGTGGGGTGGCATTTCTTTGGGGGGCCGCACAGCCTTCCATGTGCTCGCCAGAGGTAACCTGACTGCCATTAGGCACCGAGATGTGATCCTCAGACCCCTTGTGAGACCATATGCTGGTGTGGTTGGCCCTGGGTTCCTTCTACTTCAAGACAATGCTAGACCTCATGTGGCTGGAGTGTGTCAGCAGTTCCTGCAAGAGGAAGGCATTGATGCTATGGACTGGCCCGCCCGTTCCCCAGACCTGAATCCAATTGAGCACATCTGGGACATAATGTCTCGCTCCATCCACCACAGACTGTCCAGGAGTTGGCGGATGCTTTAGTCCAGGTCTGGGAGGAGATCCCTCAGGAGACCATCTGCCACACCATCAGGAGCATGCCCAGGCGTTGTAGGGAGGTCACACACACTACTGAGCCTCATTTTGACTTGTTTTAAGGACATTACATCAAAGTTGGATCAGCCTGTAGTGTGGTTTTCCACTTTAATTTTGAGTGTGACTCCAAATCCAGACCTCCATGGGTTGATAAATTTGATTTCCATTGATAATTTTTGTGTGATTTTGTTGTCAGCACATTCAACTATGTAAAGAAAAATTAGTTAATAAGAATATTTAATTCATTCAGATCTAGGATGTGTTATTTTAGTGTTCCCTTTATTTTTTTGAGCAGTGTATACACATATGACATTTGTAATGTCTTTATTGTTTTGAAACTTCTGTATGTGTAATGTTTACTATTAATTTTTATTGTTTATTTCACTTTATATATTCACGTTATATATTATCTACCTCACTTGCTTTGGCAATGTTAACACGTTTCCCATGCCAATAAAGCCCTTGAATTGAATTGAATTGAATTGAAAGACAGAGAGAGAGTTGGAGAGAGAAAGATAGATATTGGTGGTGTCTGTTTTATGGCAAGGACAAAACGTTACTGTTCAACTCAGCCAGTGTGTGTTTGTCATATCAATGGTCGACATCTTTGTAAACAACTTGGTATTTTCCATTACCGAGGCTCTGCGTTTAATGACACAGCAAAACACAAGGTCAGTGCCCAGAGAGAGAGCGAAAGAGAGAGAGAGAGAGAAAGTGAGAGAGAACTAACCTGACCCCAATTGAACTGGTCGGTCACTGCTCTGAAAACATGGAGAGAGAACTAATTTGAGACCAACTGAACCGGTCAGTCACCACTCTGAAAACACGGAGACAGAACACATCTAAGCCCAATAAACAGGTCGGTCACCGCTCTGAAAACTCAGGGAGATAACTCATCTGAGCCCAATTGAACCGGTCGGTCACCTCTCTGACAAGACAGACAGGAGGCTCAAATGAATACAAGACTGTGTTTATCAAAGCTTCAAAAAGCACACCTGGGTTCAAATGGTGCTTGTTTTCATTTAAAATATTTCAGCTGAGCTTGACTGAGCCTGAGGCCTGGTGTAGTAGAACAAGTGGTCCCTAAATGGAAAACTCTAAATCCATCTGGGTCTCCAGCTAGGGTTACAGAATGTTTTATTTATTTCACCTTTATTTAACCAGCTAGGCTAGTTGAGAACAAGTTCTCATTTACAACTGCGACCTGGCCAAGATAAAGCAAAGCAGTTCGACACATACAACGACACAGAGTTACACATGGAGTAAAACAAACATACAGTCAAGAATACAGTAGAAAAAAATAAGTATTTTTACAATGTGAGCAAATGAGGTGAGATAAGAGAGGTAAAGGCAAGAATAGGCCACGGTGGCGAAGTAAATACAATATAGCAAGTAAAACACTGGAATGGTAGATTTGCAGTGGAAGAATGTGCAAGGTAGAGATAGAAATAATGGGGCACAAGGAGCAAAATAAATAAATAAATAAATACAGTAGGGAAAGAGGTAGTTGTTTGGGCTAAATTATAGATGGGCTAAGTACAGGAGCAGTAATCTGTGAGCTGCTCTGACAGCTGGTGCTTAAAGCTAGAGAGGGAGATAAGTGTTTCCAGTTTCAGGGATTTTTGTAGTTCGTTCCAGTCATTGGCAGCAGAGAACTGGAAGGAGAGGAAGAATTGGTTTTGGGGGTGGCCAGAGAGAAATACTGGCTGGAGCGCATGCTACAGGTGGGTGCTGCTATGGTGACCAGCGAGCTGAGATAAGGGTGGACTTTACCTGGCAGGGTAATGTAGATGACCTGGAGCCAGTGGGTTTGGCGATGAGTATGAAGCGAGGGCCAGCCAACGACAGCGTACAGGTCACAATGGTGGGTAGTATATGGGGCTATGGTGACAAAACGGATGGCACTGTGATAGACTGTATCCAATTTATTGAGTAGGGTATTGGAGGCTATTTTGTAAATGACATCGCCAAAGTCGAGGATCGGTAGGATGGTCAGTTTTACAATGTTATGTTTGGCATCATGAGTGAAGGATGTTTTGTTGCAAAATAGGAAGCCAATTCTAGATTTAACTTTGGATTGGAGATTTTGATGCGAGTCTGGAAGGAGAGTTTACAGTCTGACCAGACACCTAGGTATTTGTAGTTGTCCACATATTCTAAGTCAGAACCGTCCAGAGTAGTGATGTTGGACAGGCGGGCAGGTGCAGGCAGCGATCGGTTGAAGAGCATGCATTACGTTTTACTTGTATTTCAGAGCAATTGGAAGCCACGGAAGGAGAGTTGTATGGCATTGAAGCTCATCTGGAGGGTTGTTAACACAGTGTCAAAGAAGGGCCAGAAGTATACAGAATGGTTTCGTCTGCGTAGAGGTGGATCAGAGACTCACCAGCAGCAAGAGCGACATCATTGATGTATACAGAGAAGAGAGTCGGTCCAAGAATTGAACCCTGTGGCTCCCCCATAGAGACTGCCAGAGGCCCGGACAACAGGCCTTCCGATTTGACACACTGAACTCTATCAGAGAAGTAGTTGGTGAATCAGGCGAGGCAGTCATTTGAGAAACCAAGGCTATCGAGTCTGCCGATGAGGATGTGATGATTGATAGAGTTTGTTATCGATGGCGGTTAAGATATCGTTTAGGACCTTGAGGTGGCTGAGGTGCACCCATGACCAGCTCTGAAACCAGATTGCATAGCGGAGAAGGTATGGTGGGATTCGAAATGGTCGGTAATCTGTTTGTTGACTTGGCTTTCGAAGACCTTAGAAAGGCAGGGTAGGATAGATATAGGTCTGTATCAGTTTGGGTCAAGGGAGTTTCCCCCCCTTTGAAGAGGGGGATGACCGCAGCTGCTTTCCAATCTTTGGGAATCTCAGACAACACGAAAGAGAGGTTGAACAGGCTAGTAACAGGGGTGGCAACAATTTCGGCAGATCATTTTAGAAAGAAAGGGTCCAGATTGTCTAGCCCGGCTGATTTGTAGGGGTCCATATTTTGCAGCTCTTTCACAACATCAGCTGACTGAATTTGGGAGAAGGAGAAATGGGGAAGGCTTGGGCAAGGTGCTGCGGGGGGTGCAGTGTTGTTGACCGGGGTAGGGGTAGCCAGGTGGAAAGCATGGCCAGCCGTAGAAAAATGCTTATTGAAATTCTCAATTATAGTGGATTTATCGGTGGTGACAGTGTTTCCTATCTTCAGTCCAGTGGGCAGCTGGGAGGAGGTTTTCTTATAAATCAAATTTATTTATATATAGCCCTTCGTACATCAGCTGATATCTCGAAGTGCTGTACAGAAACCCAGCCTAAAACCCCAAACAGCAAGCAATGCAGGTGTAGAAGCACAGTGGCTAGGAAAAACTCCCTAGAAAGGCCAAAACCTAGGAAGAAACCTAGAGAGGAACCAGGCTATGTGGGGTGGCCAGTCCTCTTCTGGCTGTGCCGGGTGGAGATTATAACAGAACATGGTCAAGATGTTCAAATGTTCATAAATGACCAGCATGGTTGAATAATAATAAGGCAGAACAGTTGAAACTGGAGCAGCAGCACAGTCAGGTGGACTGGGGACAGCAAGGAGTCATCATGTCAGGTATTCCTGGGGCATGGTCCTAGGGCTCAGGTCCTCCGAGAGAGAGAAAGAAAGAGAGAATTAGAGAGAGCATATGTGGGATGGCCAGTCCTCTTCTGGCTGTGCCGGGTGGAGATTATAACAGAACATGGCCAAGATGTTCAAATGTTCATAAATGACCAGCATGGTCGAATAATAATAAGGCAGAACAGTTGAAAGAAACTGGAGCAGCAGCACAGCCAGGTGGACTGGTGACAGCAAGGAGTCATCATGTCAGGTAGTCCTGGGGCATGGTCCTAGGGCTCAGGTCCTCCGAGAGAGAGAAAGAGAGAATTAGAGAACGCACACTTAGATTCACACAGGACACCGAATAGGACAGGAGAAGTACTCCAGATATAACAAACTGACCCTAGCCCCCCGACACATAAACTACTGCAGCATAAATACTGGAGGCTGAGACAGGAGGGGTCAGGAGACACTTATTCTCCAAGGACTTTACAGTGTCCCAGAACCTTTTTGAGTTTGTGTTGCAGGAAGCAAATTTCTGCTTGAAAAAGCTAGCCTTGGCTTGTCTAACTGCCTGTGTATATTGGTTTCTAGCTTCCCTGAAAAGTTGCATATCATGGGGGCTGTTCGATGCTAATGCAGAACGCCATAGGATGTTTTTGTGTTGGTTAAGAGCAGTCAGGTCTGGAGAGAACCAAGGGCTATATCTGTTCCTGGTTCTACATTTCTTGAATGGGGCTTGCTTATTAAGATGGTGAGGAAGGCATTTAAAAAAAATCAGGCATCCTCTACTGACGGGATGAGATCAATATCCTTCCAGGATACCCCGGCCAGGTCGATTAGAAAGGCCTGATCGCTGAAGTGTTTCAGGGAGCGTTTGACAGTGATGAGTGAAGGTTGTTTGACCGCTGACCCATTACGGATGCAGGCAATGAGGCAGTGATCGCTGAGATCTTGGTTGAAAACAGCAGAGGTGTATATAGAGGGCAAGTTGGTTAGGATGATATCTATGCGGGTGCCCGTGTTTACAGCTTTGGAGTGGTACCTGGTAGGTTCATTGATAATTTGTGTGAGATTGAGGGCATCAAGCTTAGATTGTAGGATGGCTGGGGTGTTAAGCATGTTCCAGTTTAGGTCGCCTAGCAACACAAGCTCTGAAGATAAATGTGGGGCAATCAGTTCACATATGGTGTCCAGAGTACAGCTGGGGGCAGAGGGTGGTCTTATAGCAGGCGGCAATGGTGAGAAACATGTTTTTAAGAGTAGGTGGATTTTAAGAGTAGAAGTTCAAATTGTTTGGTTACAGACCTGGATAGTAGGATAGAATTCTGCAGGCTATCTTTGAGGTGTATAATGCACAGACAAAGGTATGGTAGGATGTGAATACAGTGGAGGTAAACCTAGGTATTGAGTGATGATGAGAGAGATATTGTCTCTAGAAACATCATTGAAACCAGGTGAAGTCATTGCATGTGTGGGTGGTGGAACTGAAGCCACCTCGTGCGTTTCTGTTGGTAGATTATAGTGACCCAAGACAAATAGTCCGATAGGTCGGTAAGCAGCCGATAAGACAGTTAACGATTAGCGGGCCGCAGATGGGCGTTCAGGTAACGTCGCGACGGAGGGGCCAGTTGGATAACTCCCTCGGGAAGATAACGTCGGTAGTCCAGTCGTGAAGCCCCGGTGGTGCGCCGCATCGGCAGTAAAACGGGTCCGGATAGGTGATTGTAGCCCAGGAGTGGCTGATGGAACTCTTCAGCTGGCTAACTCCGGAATAATTTATGTTTGCTCCGAGATAGACGTAAGCCAATAGTCACAGGGATAGCAGCTAGTTAGCTGCGAGATCCAGGCGTAAATGTCCAGAGCTTGCGGTTGAAATCCGGGGATATGGAGAGAAAAATAGGTCTGGTATGTTCAGGTCTGAGTCGCGTTGTACAAAACTGGCGATAGCTTTTCGAGCTAAAGGACAGCTGATGACCACAAACCGTGGTTAGCTGAATACTAACGTTAGCCAGTAAACTGGCTAGCTTCTGGTTAGCTTCTGGCTAGCTTCTGGTTAGCTTCTGGCTAGCTTCTGGTTAGCTTCTGGCTAGCTTCTGGTTAGCTTCTGGCTAGCTTCTGGCTAGCATCTATTGTGGATTCCAAACTTTTTTATTTTTTATTGGTGAGGCGGGTTGCAGGAGAGTGTTGTGAAGTTGAGTTTTTGGAAAATAAAATGTTTAAAAGATATGCGAAGAAAGATGTAAATATATATATACACGGGACACGACAAGACGAGGACAAAGGACGTCTGACTGCTATGCCATATTGGTATATATTTTCAGAATGCTGAAAGTATTTAAAAGAAAAGGTATCCTATTTGAACCCATGTCTGTATCATTATGAAATGGTACGCTATTTGAACTCAGGTCTTTAGCATTATGAAAAGGCATGCTATTTGAACCCTGGTATGTAGAACTATGAAACGGTATGCTATTTGAACCCTGGTATGTAGAACTATGAAAAGGTATGCTATTTGAACCCTGTTATGTAGAACTATGAAAAGGTATGCTATTTGAACCCTGGTATGTAGCATTATGAAAAGGTATGCTATTTGAACCCTGTTATGTAGAACTATGAAAAGGTATGCTATTTGAACCCTGTTATGTAACATTATGAAAAGGTATGCTATTTGAACCCTGTTATGTAACATTATGAAAAGGTATGCTATTTGAACCCTGGTATGTAGAACTATGAAAAGGTATGCTATTTGAAACCTGGCCGGTATCTTCTCAGTCTGTCAACATTCTAATTGTTTTTGTCCTTTAAAATGTAAAACCTGATTTTCTCAATAATATTACAGTTTGAATGAAATCACATACATAGCCAATCGTAAAACCTTCGCTCGTCACAAATCGAAGGTGTGATTAGAGCCTGTCAGACAAATCTCTCTCTCAATTTTCTCTCTCCTCTCTCTCACCCCTCTTTTTCAGCCCATATCTCTCTCTTTGCTACAGTGCTGATGGCTCATCCCATACCAGTTCAGAGAGTGAGTAGAGTGAAGTGAACATTAGTTTGACAGACAGCCTCCCTTAATTGGGTCGTCAGAGCTTGTTGATTTATTACTTTTTTATCATTCGTAGTACTTGAACAACCATCAGAGCACTCCATGAAATAAATGTTTTGAATTCTAACCACTTCTCATTATTACCCAGCACAATGTACGCTCAACACCTGGAGCGCTAGAGATATGCAGATGTAGGATCTTAATTTGAGCCAGTTTACTACAGCAGGAAAATATACCTGCAGCAACAGGACATTTTTATCATTATGTGAACCCATTTTTGTAAGGGTTGGTACATTTTTCATTAGGACAAATCAAGTCTCAAATGTCACAGTGGAAATGACAATCTTCAGAAGCCTTTTTAAAACTCAAATACACTACAAGTTTGCATTTCCTTCTGCCTTGAAAAATTCTCAGCTACAATAGAGTGATCAAATGTAGATCCTACATCTGTAGAGAGAATGAGAGCGAGACAGAGAGCGAGAGAGAGAGACAGAGAGAGAGAGAGAGAGAGAGAGAGAGATACAGACAGAGAGAGAGAGAGAGAGAGAGACAGAGAGATACAGACATAGAGAGAAATACAGACAGACAGAGAGATACAGACAGACAGAGAGATACAGACAGACAGAGAGAGAGAGAGAGAGAGAGAGAGAGAGAGAGAGAGAGAGAGAGAGAGAGAGACAGAGACAGAGAGATACAGACATAGAGAGAGATACAGACAGACAGAGAGATACAGACAGACAGAGAGATACAGACAGACAGAGAGAGAGAGAGAGAGAGAGAGAGAGAGAGAGAGAGACAGAGACAGATACAGACATAGAGAGAGATACAGACAGACAGAGAGATACAGACAGACAGAGAGAGAGAGAGAGAGAGAGAGAGAGAGAGAGAGAGAGAGACAGAGACAGAGAGATACAGACATAGAGAGAGATACAGACAGACAGAGAGATACAGACAGACAGAGAGAGAGAGACAGAGAGATACAGAGATACAGACAGACAGAGAGATACAGACAGACAGAGAGAGAGAGAGACAGAGATACAGAGAGAGAGAGAGAGATACAGAATACCCAGTAATGACGGGGAGGCAGGAAGAGAGGAAAGCAGTGACTATCAACATGCAGCAATCAGTGAGAACCTGAGATGAGTGAATTAGCACTGTGGAGCTTCAGAATCAGTGAGAGACAGACATTCTGCTGCAGAATAGACAGTACTCATTTGCATTTCCTAAATTCTCAGAATGGAAATGAACCAATCAGCAGCCCGACTGGGTCGTTGAGGAGAGAGGATTCACAATCATTCCAATCCTGGGTGATCTGATCATTTGTTTAACTATAATAACTGTCAGGGATAGGATAGGTGGGTCCAACTGTTAATTTGGTTCAACGGAGGGGAGGATGGTGTAGTATTTGATGAGAATCCTTTAGTAGTTAGGAAGTCAGGAACAAAACAATCCAAACACTCTAAAGAGAATGGATCATTGGGGGTAGGAAACAAAGAATTTGTAGGACAGAAATGTCTCAGTTTTTGAATATATATATGACAACATCCCAGTACACAATATACGTATGTACACCTTACATGCAAATGTGTAGCTTTTATTGCATGTTATGACTACACATATTATACATGCATATTCATGTATTCATTTATGACCACACATATTAAACATGCATATTCATGTATTCATTTATGACCACACACATTAAACATGCATATTCATGTATTAATTTGAGACTACACAAATTACACATGCATATTCATGTATTAATTTGAGACTACACAAATTACACATGCATATTTATGTATTCATTTGATTACCATACAGCCAAAGGTCAAATGTATACTGATTTACATGATATTGTCAATTTGGTAGTGGTAGGTGTAGAAGGGTAGAAGCCAAGGCAGAATTCTGCCCACAGTAAAATACATGGTATTATTGTGTATGAAGAGATGGACCTGCCTGGATAGATCCTTTCCACAATGGGTGTTAGAGAGATGAACCTGCCTGGATAGATCACTCCAGTAATGGGTAGTAGAGAGATGAACCTGCCTGGATAGATCACTCCCATAATGGGTAGTAGAGAGATTAACCTGCCTGGATAGATCACTCCCATAATGGGTGGTTATACCACAGAGGGACAGATACAAGACACATCAAAGGTACATCCCAAATGACACCCTATGCCCTATATAGTGCACTACTGTTGACCAGGACCCCTTACGGACTACACAGGGTGCCATTTGGGACACAGTGTAGGCTACACCTCACACTCAACGCTATCGATCGAGGGGTTAATCTCCTCTCAAAAGGCATGGAGATCCATCATCCGTCACACCGACGGAGCAACGTGTGTGTGTTATGTGGACAAGATGGACTACGAGCTCACAGAGAGCTGTTTGGTGACACGATATGGCCGTCTTTGGTATAAAAGGACTCGACGTGATGACAGGAAGTATCCCCGTAACCACAGGTTGTGCCGTAACTAGAGCCCTGTCTTTTGGTTAATCGTGTCACATGACCTTTGACCTTTAACAAACTGTCCCCTTTTTCTTTTTTTATGTCAGACGGTCTAGCACCAGTCTCAGACAACTGCTGGTGTAATTCTCAGTTCTGAAAAAGATTTAAAAATAAAAAAGGTTAAAATCCATGTAATGTGACATTATCAACCACAACACAATGCCCTAGCCATTGTGTTCCTGGTGATAGGAGCGATACGTGCCGTGGAATGGACAATGATACCAAACAGCTGGTAATAGGACCAGGCCATAAGAGGCTGGTAATAGGACCAGGCCATAAGAGTCTGGTAATAGGGCCAGGTCATAAGAGGCTGGTAATAGGACCAGGCCATAAGAGGATGGTAATAGGACCAGGCCATAAGATGCTGGTAATAGGACCAGGCCATAAGAGGCTGGTAATAGGTAATAGGACCAGGCCATAAGAGGCTGGTAATAGGATCAGGTCATAAGAGGCTGGTAATAGGACCAGGCCATAAGAGGATGGTAATAGGACCAGGCCATAAGATGCTGGTAATAGGACCAGGCCATAAGAGGCTGGTAATAGGACCAGGTCATAAGAGGCTGGTAATAGGACCAGGACATAAGAGGATGGTAATAGGACCAGGCCATAAGATGCTGGTAATAGGACCAGGCCATAAGAGGCTGGTAATAGGGCCAGGTCATAAGAGGCTGGTAATAGGACCAGGCCATAAGAGGATGGTAATAGGACCAGGCCATAAGATGCTGGTAATAGGACCAGGCCATAAGAGGCTGGTAATAGGACCAGGCCATAAGAGGCTGGTAATAGGATCAGGTCATAAGAGGCTGGTAATAGGACCAGGCCATAAGAGGATGGTAATAGGACCAGGCCATAAGATGCTGGTAATAGGACCAGGTCATAAGAGGCTGGTAATAGGACCAGGTCATATGAGGCTGGTAATAGGACCAGGTCATAAGAGGCTGGTAATAGGACCAGGCCATAAGAGGCTGGTAATAGGACCAGGCCATAAGAGGCTGGTAATAGGACCAGGCCATAAGATGCTGGTAATAGGACCAGGCCATAAGAGGCTGGTAATAGGTAATAGGACCAGGCCATAAGAGGCTGGTAATAGGATCAGGTCATAAGAGGCTGGTAATAGGACCAGGCCATAAGAGGATGGTAATAGGACCAGGCCATAAGATGCTGGTAATAGGACCAGGCCATAAGAGGCTGGTAATAGGACCAGGCCATAAGAGTCTGGTAATAGGGCCAGGTCATAAGAGGCTGGTAATAGGACCAGGCCATAAGAGGATGGTAATAGGACCAGGCCATAAGATGCTGGTAATAGGACCAGGCCATAAGAGGCTGGTAATAGGTAATAGGACCAGGCCATAAGAGGCTGGTAATAGGATCAGGTCATAAGAGGCTGGTAATAGGACCAGGCCATAAGAGGATGGTAATAGGACCAGGCCATAAGATGCTGGTAATAGGACCAGGCCATAAGAGGCTGGTAATAGGACCAGGTCATAAGAGGCTGGTAATAGGACCAGGACATAAGAGGATGGTAATAGGACCAGGCCATAAGATGCTGGTAATAGGACCAGGCCATAAGAGGCTGGTAATAGGGCCAGGTCATAAGAGGCTGGTAATAGGACCAGGCCATAAGAGGATGGTAATAGGACCAGGCCATAAGATGCTGGTAATAGGACCAGGCCATAAGAGGCTGGTAATAGGACCAGGCCATAAGAGGCTGGTAATAGGATCAGGTCATAAGAGGCTGGTAATAGGACCAGGCCATAAGAGGATGGTAATAGGACCAGGCCATAAGATGCTGGTAATAGGACCAGGTCATAAGAGGCTGGTAATAGGACCAGGTCATATGAGGCTGGTAATAGGACCAGGTCATAAGAGGCTGGTAATAGGACCAGGCCATAAGAGGCTGGTAATAGGACCAGGCCATAAGAGGCTGGTAATAGGACCAGGCCATAAGATGCTGGTAATTGGACCAGGCCATAAGAGGCTGGTAATAGGTAATAGGACCAGGCCATAAGAGGCTGGTAATAGGATCAGGTCATAAGAGGCTGGTAATAGGACCAGGCCATAAGAGGATGGTAATAGGACCAGGCCATAAGATGCTGGTAATAGGAACAGGCCATAAGAGGCTGGTAATAGGACCAGGTCATAAGAGGCTGGTAATAGGACCAGGCCATAAGAGGATGGTAATAGGACCAGGCCATAAGATGCTGGTAATAGGACCAGGCCATAAGAGGCTGGTAATAGGGCCAGGTCATAAGAGGCTGGTAATAGGACCAGGCCATAAGAGGATGGTAATAGGACCAGGCCATAAGATGCTGGTAATAGGACCAGGCCATAAGAGGCTGGTAATAGGACCAGGCCATAAGAGGCTGGTAATAGGATCAGGTCATAAGAGGCTGGTAATAGGACCAGGCCATAAGAGGCTGGTAATAGGACCAGGCCATAAGAGGCTGGTAATAGGACCAGGCCATAAGAGGCTGGTAATAGGACCAGGCCATAAGAAGCTGGTAAGAGGACCAGGCCATAAGAGGCTGGTAATAGGACCAGGCCATGAGAGGCTGGTAATAGGACCAGGCCATAAGATGCTGGTAATAGGACCAGGCCATAAGAGGCTGGTAATAGGACCAGGCCTTAAGAAGCTGGTAATAGGACCAGGCCATAAGAGGCTGGTAATAGGACCAGGCCATAAGAGGCTGGTAATAGGACCAGGCCATAAGAGGCTGGTAATAGGACCAGGCCATAAGAGGCTGGTAATAGGACCAGGCCATAAGAAGCTGGTAATAGGACCAGGCCATAAGAGGCTGGTAATAGGACCAGGCCATAAGAGGCTGGTAATAGGACCAGGCCATAAGAGGCTGGTAATAGGACCAGGCCATAAGAGGCTGGTAATAGGACCAGGCCATAAGAAGCTGGTAATAGGACCAGGCCATAAGAGGCTGGTAATAGGACCAGGCCATAAGAGTGTCTGGCACAATGATATTATTCCTGTAAACACAGGTTATGGATGGTGTTTATTATCAACAAAATCATAACTTGGTTCAGGGTGCTGGGAGCAATACAAATGTAGGATCTTAATTTTATCAATTTGCATTGCAGGAAACTTAAAGCTTATAGAGTATTTAAAGCTTAAAAAGGCTTCTGAAGTTCGTAATTCCACTTCACACGTGATTATCCCTTAATAACGAAAAATGTATCAACCCCTACAAAAATATCCATTAATTATAATCCACATAATAATTCACATCTCCTCTCTCCTCTCACTCCTGCTGCAAACTGTCTCAAATTAAAATCCTACATCCTTAAGTGGAATGACGTGGAGGAGCTTATTTGGTAACACTGACCATCAAAGTGTTTGGTATGGTCACATGATCGTTTCGCTGTAAGCACAGCTTTTTTTTGGGGTGTAGACATCTAAATGTTTTCTCTGCTCTGTTCTCACTCAAACATTGTAATGTTTTGGGAAACAGATATTTTAGCAGACTCTCATAATGGCCCCCCCTCAAAAAATTGCCTCCGAGTAGTTCCCTGTCCACAGAATGTACTTTGTAAAGTGAAGGCTGTTGGGAGTTATTAGAGGGGGCTAATAGAAAAGGGAAGGGATCACCCTACAGGGTGAAGAGCTAAGAAGGCATCCTCAGCAGTCTCAGTATTGGACACCTATAACATAAAGAGGCTAGAGTTATTACCTTCTCGGCAGCTTGCCCAACTGACATCGCCCTCCAGGGCCACATCCTGAATTTATCTGTATTATCCATGACAAAATATTGATCTGGGTAATCATTTTTAGGTTAATCTATGTCCAACATCAACCCGTTCCTGCTCTAGTAGCAATGGCCTGAAATATGGCTTTATTCCAACAGGTCTTACATCTAGAATTAAACAGTGTGTGTCAGAACATACAAGGTCGGCCCTGAGCGAGCGTCCAGGCGTTGTCTGAGTGATCGGGATGGCTTTGAGCCCTAACTTACAGTTTAGAGAATGTAATTAAGATTTTGGAGACCCCCTCTAGTCTACACATGTCAGTAGATCACAAAACCTTACCTCTAAATGGAAATTAGCTGTTGGCTAAATCTGGTACAATACATCTTCTATAAAATCTACTTAGACTTATGATGTGTTGTACATTGTCCCTGTTCTAGTAAATGTAATTATACCACTTTACTTACAGCCTGCAGGTGTAATGGCTGGTATTTTGTCTGCATGATAAGGATATGATTCTAAGACATTATAAGTGGGACATAGATGTTTATTGCAGGTCTTACAATGTGTGATAACTGCACCATAGTGCATTATATCTACCTTCAAGTTTCAAAGAGTATACCTACCTTCAACGAGTAACCAAACCACTTAGCATTTTTATTTAACCTTTATTTAACTAGGCAAGACAGTTAAGAACAAATTGTTATTTACAATGACGATCTACCCCAAACCTGGGCCAATTGTGCACCACCGTATGGGACTCCCAATCACGGCCGGATGTGATACAGCCTGGATTTGAACCAGGGACGGTTAAAATCTGTTCAAATCACTGAAAGCAAGTGCCTTAGACCGCTACGCCACATCAAGCATTCAATACTTGAAGTATATTTCCAAAACACTATATACACAAATTGTTCACATTTGTGACCCGATTCAGGAAGCTAGGCATATGTCGCATCACTACTTCACAGGAGAGGCATTTGAATGTAATTATTATATATTTTTTATCAAAATGCCTTCTACCTTTTTTGGTAGAAATGCCTTCTGGAACATGTCAACTTTCATGTGCCTTAATAATAAACTAGTATTCCATCTGTAAATATGTGATATGCCACACAAGCTCACAGAATGGGACCGCCGAGTGCTGAAGCCCGTAAGCGCGTAAAAATCATCTGTCCTCAGTTGCAACACTCACATACTGAGTTCCAAACTGTCTCTGGCAGAGCAGCCGCACACAAGCCTAAGATCACCATACGTAATGCCAAGCGTCGGCCTGAGTGGTGTAAAGCTCGCCGCCATTGGACTCTGGAGCAGTGGAAACTCGTTCTCTGGAGTGATGAATCACGCTTCACTATCTGGTAGTCCGACAGACAAATCTGGGTTTGGCGGATGCAAGGAGAAAGTTACCTGCCTCAGTGCATAGTGCCAATTGTAAAGTCTGGTGGAGGACAAATGGTCTGGGACTGTTTTTCATGGTTTGAGCTAGGTCCCTTAGTTCTAGAGAAGAGAAATCTTAACGCTACAATATACAACGACATTCTAGATGATTTGTGCTTTGTGACAAAAGTTTGGGGAAGGCCCTTTCCTGTTTCAGCATGACAATGCCGCTGTGCAGAAATCGAGATCCATACAGAAATGTTTTTTTTGAGTTCGGTGTGGAAGAACTTGACTGGCCTGCACAGAGCCCTGACCTGAACTCCATTGACCACCTTTGGGATTATTTGGAACACCGACTGCGAGCCAGGCCTAATCCCCCAACATCAGTGCCCGACCTCACTAATGCTCTTGTGGCTGAATGGAAGCAAGTCCCTGCAGCAATGTTCCTACATCTAGTGGAACGTCTTCCCAGAAGACTGGAGGCTGTTAATCAAATAAAATAAAATAAAATAAATTGTATTTGTCACATATACATGGTTAGCAGATGTTAATGAGAGTGTAGCGAAATGCTTGTGCTTCTAGTTCCGACAATGCAGTAATAACCAACGAGTAATCTAACTAACAATTCCAAAACTACTACCTTATACACACAAGTGTAAAGGGATAAAGAATATGTACATAAAGATATATGAATGAGTGATGGTACAGAGCGGCATAGGCAAGATGCAGTAGATGGTATCGAGTACAGTATATACATGAGATGAGTATGTAAACAAAGTGGCATATTTTAAAGTGGCTAGTGATACATGTATTACATAAAGATGCAGTAGATGATATAGAGTACAGTATATACGTATACATATGAGATGAATAATGTAGGGTATGTAAACATTATATTAAGTAGCATTGTTTAAAGTGGCTAGTGATATGTTTTACATCAATTCCCATCAATTCCCATTATTAAAGTGGCTGGTGATATATTTCACATCAATTCCCATCAATTCCCATTATTAAAGTGGCTGGTGTTGAGTCAGTGTGTTGGCAGCAGCCACTCAATGTTAGTGGTGGCTGTTTAACAGTCTGATGGCCTTGAGATAGAAGCTGTTTTTCAGTCTCTCGGTCCCAGCTTTGATGCACCTGTACTGACCTCGCCTTCTGGATGATAGCGGGGTGAACAGGCAGTGGCTCGGGTGTTTGTTGTCCTTGATGATATTTATGGCCTTCCTGTGACATCGGGTGGTGTAGGTGTCCTGGAGGGCAGGTAGTTTGCCCCCGGTGATGGGTTGTGCAGACCTCACTACCCTCTGGAGAGCAGCAAAGTGGGGACCAGCTGCATATTTAATGCCCAATATTTGGGAATGAGATGTTCGACAAGCAGGTGTGCACATCCTGTTGGTCATGTAGTGATGCAGTCCCTCTTGTCCAGATCTGAGAGGGCAGTGTGATTTGCAATAGATATTATGTCACCTGTGGATCTGTTTGGGCTGTATGTGAATTGTAGTGGGGTCCAGGGTGTCTGGGATATTGATGTTGATGTGAGACATGACCAGCCTTTCAAAGCATTTCATGGCTACATACAGTATACAGTATGATTGCTATAAAGGTAACCTTGGTGTTCTTGGGCACAGGGACAACAGCGGTTTGCATGAAACATGTAGGTAAAAGATCATTCATAAGATGTTTACTGTAGGTTTAATCTAAATTGTGGGCTATTTAAACTTGATAAATGTTTTGGGTGAACAGTGTATTTTTTTTAACCAAAAGATGGACATGACATTGGAAGACATTCCAGCAGTACCCGATGCTGCTTGAAGTCTCAAAATGACATAGAACATGTCAATGGTTAAACATTGAGCACACAACACAGAGGATGCTTCAGAAAATATGTTGAAAATTATATTCCAAAACAGTGACGCTGTTGTAATGTTGTGATGCGTAACTTCATGCTGAATTAAATAAGGTTTTTAGTCTGAAAATGTTAACATATGCATTTCTTGGCAGTGACTTCTTTAAAAACTAAAACCAAAGTGTGGATTGCAGTCATTCCTCTCTGTGAGCACTCTAATCATCGATTCACTCAGAACTAAAAGCATGTGTAATTTCGCCAGCTGCAAGAATTAATTTCCGAGTGTTAAAAAATTGGGAGTTCCAATTTGAGGAGTCTCCGCCCTCGCAAAAGGAAACTCTCAGCCAAAGCCCTCAACCGCCCAATCCTGGTTCATCCAAATAACCAGTGAAAAAAACACAGGAAACACCGCTGCTCGTTATCCTACGCCACGTACTCAGTCGGTTTATGTCCAGAATCTGTCTACAAGAGAGCAGTCCATAGACCCGAAACTAAATATCAGAATACATCATTTCGCACTACACCAACTACACCATTATATTTAAAGAGGCTCTACCTTTATTAAAGGACCAGTAAAGGTGCAACAAAACAAAGGCATGGGTGAAAATAGTCTGCGGTTAAAAGATTAAAGCACTGGAAGCATTTAAAGGTCATACATGTAACATCTCGACCTGCAAATCATCCATGTTACATGTCTACCTGCAAATCATCCATGTTACATCTCGACCTGCAAATCATCCATGTTACATGTCTACCTGCAAATCATCCATGTTACATCTTTCCCTGCAAATCATCCGTTACATCTCTACCTGCAAATCATCCATGTAACATCTCGACCTGCAAATCATCCATGTTACATCTCGACCTGCAAATCATCCATGTTACATGTCTACCTGCAAATCATCCATGTTACATCTCGACCTGCAAATCATCCATGTTACATGTCTACCTGCAAATCATCCATGTTACATCTCGACCTGCAAATCATCCATGTTACATGTCTACCTGCAAATCATCCATGTTACATCTCTACCTGCAAATCATCCATGTAACATCTCGACCTGCAAATAATCCATGTTACATCTCTACCTGCAAATCATCCATGTTACATGTCTACCTGCAAATCATCCATGTTACATGTCTACCTGCAAATCATCCATGTTACATGTCTACCTGCAAATCATCCATGTTACATGTCTACCTGCAAATCATCCATGTAACATCTCGACCTGCAAATCATCCATGTTACATCTCTACATCATCCATGTCACATCTCTACCTGCAAATCATCCATGTCACATCTTTACATCATCCATGTCACATCTCTACCTGCAAATCATCCATGTCACATTTCTACCTCAATCACATATCAGTAGTAATGAAGGAATATAAATCCACTAGAGAACAATTGGCCAGCTGTCGTGAGCAGGGCACATCTCGCTGTTTTATGATTAGTTTCAGTTCGCAACGTTGAGAACATTAGCAAAACATTCACACTACAACTCTTTCTCAAGTCCTTGCAACAGTTGTCTCACAATAGCTTTTCCATTCTAAATACTTGATTACGTGAAGACATTGTGAAGTGCTATTCCTCAGCATATGAATGCATCCTTTAATGACCTCTCCAAAAATCCAATGTTTTCCAAATGTAAGCAAAACGTGGGCTCTGAAAATATATAATATTTAGTTCGTTTCAAGCATTATTCTTTCACCCTTTTACCCTGTTCAGTAGATTTATTCAGTTTATTGCAGCTGGTTTCTTTGAATAACCTCTTCACAATTTGTGTTTATTTTCCATCGTTAAATCCTCTCTCTATGGCCTGTTGTCAGCGTTTTATGACACGTGGAAGCTAGCCAGCTGACCTTGACTCGTGTGTCTCTCTGAGTCACGGCCAGGTCCACAAGAGAATATATATAAGTTGGTCTGAGTCCAGCTCCTGGGCATCACAGAGACAGAGCGAAACAGCATGGGAGGGAGAGATGGTTGCCAGGATTGCTTAGCATTCACTAGAGCCGTTCACAGTGTGCTAAATTCTCCCTGTTGAAGTTTTGAGACTTGCAGGGCTGTTGAGACATTCAAGATTGTTTGGAAACACCTTGATTATCGGAAGATCTCCATGTTGTATCACACTGATTGTTTTCAGAGTTTTGAAGAATTCCATCCTCCTACCATAGGAGGCCAAGGTCATTTGGGGCATGTTGTGGTATAGACTGTGATGTGGTCTCTACCATTGAGAGCCAGGGTATAGACTGTGATGTGGTCTCTACCATTGAGAGCCAGGGTATAGACTGTGATGTGGTCTCTACCATTGAGAGCCAGGGTATAGACTGTGATGTGGTCTCTACCATTGAGAGCCAGGGTAAAGACTGTGATGTGGTCTCTACCATTGAGAGCCAGGGTATAGACTGTGATGTGGTCTCTACCATTGAGAGCCAGGATATAGGCAGACTGTGATGTGGTCTCTACCATTGAGAGCCAGGGTATAGACTGTGATGTGGTCTCTACCATTGAGAGCCAGGGTATAGACTGTGATGTGGTCTCTACCATTGAGAGCCAGGGTATAGACTGTGATGTGGTCTCTACCATTGAGAGCCAGTGTATAGACTGTGATGTGGTCTCTACCATTGAGAGCCAGGGTATAGACTGTGATGTGGTCTCTACCATTGAGAGCCAGGGTATAGACTGTGATGTGGTCTCTACCATTGAGAGCCAGGATATAGGCAGACTGTGATGTGGTCTCTACCATTGAGAGCCAGGGTATAGACTGTGATGTGGTCTCTACCATTGAGAGCCAGGGTATAGACTGTGATGTGGTCTCTACCATTGAGAGCCAGGGTATAGACTGTGATGTGGTCTCTACCATTGAGAGGCATGGTATTGGCAGGCTGTGACGGTTAGCCTGACCTGTTATGCTTCAGCGACTGTAGCCCTTTATTGATACAAATCCCCTGTGATCGTTCTAAATGTATTACATTTACATTGAATATGTCACTGTCATTGATGCTGGATGGATCGTCAATAAGATATCACAAGTAGAATAGGATTTAAGATTAATAAAAAAGAGAAGGGAAAGAGATAGAGAAAGGAGAGAGCGAGAGAGCGATATGGATAGAGAGAGAAACATACAGAGGGAAAGAAATAAATATGTATGGGGAAAGGAGAGAATAGAGGGTGAGAGAGAAAGAGAGAGAGAGAGAGAGACAGAGACAGAGACAGAGAGAGAGAGAGAGACAGAAAGACAGAGAGAGAGACAGAGAGAGAGAGACAGAGAGAGACAGAGAGAGAGACAGAGAGAGAGACAGAGAGAGAGAGGGAGAGAGACACACAGACAGAGAGATACACAGAGAGAGACAGAGAGAGAGAGAGAGATAAAGTAGAATAGAGTAGTCTCTGGTGTAGCCCTGAAAGCAGAATAGAGCCGTCTCTGGTGTAGCCCTGAAAGCAGAATAGAATAGTCTCTGGTGTAGCCCTGAAAGCAGAATAGAATAGTCTCTGGTGTAGCCATGAAAGCAGAATAGAATAGTCTCTGGTGTAGCCCTGAAAGCAGAATAGAGTCGTCTCTGGTGTAGCCCTGAAAGCAGAATAGAATAGTCTCTGGTGTAGCCCTGAAAGCAGAATAGAATAGTCTCTGGTGTAGCCCTGAAAGCAGAATAGAGTCGTCGCTGGTGTAGCCCTGAAAGCAGAATAGAATAGTCTCTGGTGTAGCCCTGAAAGCAGAATAGAATAGTCTCTGGTGTAGCCCTGAAAGCAGAATAGAATAGTCTCTGGTGTAGCCCTGAAAGCAGAATAGAATAGTCTCTGGTGTAGCCCTGAAAGCAGAATAGAATAGTCTCTGGTGTTGCCCTGAAAGCAGAATAGAATAGTCTCTGGTGTTGCCCTGAAAGCAGAATAGAATAGTCTCTGGTGTTGCCCTGAAAGCAGAATAGAATAGTCTCTGGTGTAGCCCTGAAAGCAGAATAGAATAGTCTCTGGTGTAGCCCTGAAAGCAGAATAGAATAGTCTCTGGTGTAGCCCTGAAAGCAGAATAGAATAGTCTCTGGTGTAACCCTGAAAGCAGAATAGAATAGTCTCTGGTGTAGCCCTGAAAGCAGAATAGAATAGTCTCTGGTGTTGACCTGAAAGCAGAATAGAATAGTCTCTGGTGTTGCCCTGAAAGCAGAATAGAGTAGTCTCTGGTGTAGCCCTGAAAGCAGAATAGAATAGTCTCTGGTGTTGCCCTGAAAGCAGAATAGAATAGTCTCTGGTGTAGCCCTGAAAGTAGAATAGAGTAGTCTCTGGTGTAGCCATGAAAGCAGAGTAGAATAGTCTCTGGTGTAGCCCTGAAAGCAGAATAGAATAGTCTCTGGTGTTGCCCTGAAAGCAGAATAGAATAGTATCTGGTGTAGCCCTGAAAGCAGAATAGAATAGTCCCTGGCGTTGCCCTGAAAGCAGAATAGAATAGTATCTGGTGTATAACTGAAAGCAGAATAGAATAGTCTCTGGTGTAGCCCTGAAAGCAGAATAGAATAGTCTCTGGTGTAGCCCTGAAAGCAGAATAGAATAGTCTCTGGTGTAATCCTGAAAGCAGAAGAGAGTAGTCTCTGGTGTAGCCCTGAAAGCAGAATATAATAGTCTCTGGTGTAGCCCTGAAAGCAGAATAGAATAGTCTCTGGTGTAGCCCTGAAAGCAGAATAGAATAGTCGTCGCTGGTGTAGCCCTGAAAGCAGAATAGAATAGTCTCTGGTGTAGCCCTGAAAGCAGAATAGAATAGTCTCTGGTGTAGCCCTGAAAGCAGAATAGAATAATAGTCTCTGGTGTAGCCCTGCCCTGAAAGCAGAATAGAATAGTCTCTGGTGTAGCCCTGAAAGCAGAATAGAATAGTCTCTGGTGTAGCCCTGAAAGCAGAGTAGAATAGAGCCCTGAAAGCAGAATAGAGTCGTCTGGTGTAGCCCTGAAAGCAGAATAGAATAGTCTCTGGTGTAGCCCTGAAAGCAGAATAGAATAGTCTCTGGTGTAGCCCTGAAAGCAGAATAGAATAGTCTCTGGTGTAGCCCTGAAAGCCTGAAAGCAGAATAGAATAGTCTCTGGTGTAGCCCTGCCCTGAGCCCTGAAAGCAGAATAGAATAGTCTCTGGTGTAGCCCTGAAAGCAGAATAGAATAGTCTCTGGTGTAGCCATGAAAGCAGAATAGAATAGTCTCTGGTGTAGCCCTGAAAGCAGAATAGAGTCGTCTCTGGTGTAGCCCTGAAAGTCTCTGGTGTAGCCCTGAAAGCAGAATAGAATAGTCTCTGGTGTAGCCCTGAAAGCAGAATAGAGTCGTCGCTGGTGTAGCCCTGAAAGCAGAATAGAATAGTCTCTGGTGTAGCCCTGAAAGCAGCAGAATAGAAAGCAGAATAGAATAGTCTCTGGTGTTGACCTGAAAGCAGAATAGAATAGTCTCTGGTGTTGCCCTGAAAGCAGAATAGAAAGCAGAATAGAATAGTAGTCTAGAATAGTCTCTGGTGTAGCCCTGAAAGCAGAATAGAATAGTCTCTGGTGTAGCCCTGAAAGCAGAATGCCCTGAAAGCAGAATAGAATAGTCTCTGGTGTAGCCCTGAAAGTAGAATAGAGTAGTCTCTGGTGTAGCCATGAAAGCAGAGTAGAATAGTCTCTGGTGTAGCCCTGAAAGCAGAATAGAATAGTCTCTGGTGTTGCCCTGAAAGCAGAATAGAATAGTATCTGGTGTAGCCCTGAAAGCAGAATAGAATAGTCCCTGGCGTTGCCCTGAAAGCAGAATAGAATAGTATCTGGTGTATAACTGAAAGCAGAATAGAATAGTCTCTGGTGTAGCCCTGAAAGCAGAATAGAATAGTCTCTGGTGTAGCCCTGAAAGCAGAATAGAATAGTCTCTGGTGTAATCCTGAAAGCAGAAGAGAGTAGTCTCTGGTGTAGCCCTGAAAGCAGAATATAATAGTCTCTGGTGTAGCCCTGAAAGCAGAATAGAATAGTCTCTGGTGTAGCCCTGAAAGCAGAATAGAATAGTCTCTGGTGTAGCCCTGAAAGCAGAATAGAGTAGTCTCTGGTGTAGCCCTGAAAGCAGAGTAGAGTATTCTCTGGTGTAGCCCTGAAAGCAGAGTAGAGTAGTCTCTGGTGTAGCCCTGAAAGCAGAATAGAGTCGTCTCTGGTGTAGCCCTGAAAGCAGAATAGAATAGTCTCTGGTGTAGCCCTGAAAGCAGAATAGAATAGTCTCTGGTGTAACCCTGAAAGCAGAGTAGAATAGTCTCTGGTGTAGCCCTGAAAGCAGAGTAGAATAGTCTCTGGTGTAGCCCTGAAAGCAGAATAGAATAGTCTCTGGTGTAGCCCTGAAAGCAGAATAGAATAGTCTCTGGTGTAGCCCTGAAAGCAGAGTAGAATAGTCTCTGGTGTAGCCCTGAAAGCAGAATAGAGTCGTCTCTGGTGTAGCCCTGAAAGCAGAATAGAGTCGTCTCTGGTGTAGCCCTGAAAGCAGAATAGAGTCGTCTCTGGTGTAGCCCTGAAAGCAGAATAGAATAGTCTCTGGTGTAGCCCTGAAAGCAGAATAGAATAGTCTCTGGTGTAGCCCTGAAAGCAGAATAGTAGAGTAGTCTCTGGTGTAGCCCTGAAAGCAGAAAAGCAGAATAGAGTCGTCTCTGGTGTAGCCCTGAAAGCAGAATAGAGTCGTCTCTGGTGTAGCCCTGAAAGCAGAATAGAGTCGTCTCTGGTGTAGCCCTGAAATCAGAATAGAATAGTCTCTGGTGTTGCCCTGAAAGCAGAATAGAATAGTCTCTGGTGTAGCCCTGAAAGCAGAATAGAATAGTCTCTGGTGTAGCCCTGAAAGCAGAATATAATAGTCTCTGGTGTAGCCCTGAAAGCAGAATAGAGTAGTCTCTGGTGTAGCCCTGAAAGCAGAATAGAATAGTCTCTGGTGTAGCCCTGAAAGCAGAATAGAATAGTCTCTGGTGTAGCCCTGAAAGCAGAATAGAATAGTCTCTGGTGTAGCCCTGAAAGCAGAATAGAATAGTCTCTGGTGTAACCCTGAAAGCAGAATAGAATAGTCTCTGGTGTTGCCCTGAAAGCAGAATAGAATAGTCTCTGGTGTAGCCCTGAAAGCAGAGTAGAGTAGTCTCTGGTGTAGCCCTGAAAGCAGAGTAGAGTAGTCTCTGGTGTAGCCCTGAGCTACAGTACAGCAGCACCATGTGAGGTGCCGATAATAAACAACACTTGTCATGTTGGGAACACACGGCCGTCGAGCCACATGTCATTACATAATATTTGTAAAGGCAATCAACACTTAGCTTCAGGACAACAGGGACTGACAAACAAACAGACATATGCAGTCGTGGCCAAAAGTTTTGAGAATTACACAAATATTAATTTCCACAAAGTTTGCTGCTTCAGTGTCTTTAGATATTTTTGTCAGATGTTACTATGGAATACTGAAGTATAATTACAAGCATTTCATAAGTGTCAAAGGATTTTATTGACAATTACAGGAAGTTGATGCAAAGAGTCAATATTTGCATTGTTTACCCTTCTTTTTCAAGACCTCTGCAATCAACCCTGGGATGCTGTCAATTAACTTCTGGGCCACATCCTGACTGATGGCAGCCCATTCTTGCATAATCAGTGCTTGGGAGTTTGTCAGAATTTGTGGGGTTTTGTTCGTCCACCCGCCTCTTGAGGATTGACCACAAGTTCACAATGGAATTAAGGTCTGGGGAGTTTCCTGGCCATGGACCCAAAATATCAATGTTTTATTCCCCGAGCCACTTAGTTATCACTTTTGCCTTATGGCAAAGGGGCTCCGTCATGCTGGAAAAGGCATTGTTCATCACCAAACTGTTCCTGGATGGTTGGAAGAATTTGCTCTCGGAGGATGTGTTGGTACCATTCTTTATTCATGGCTGTGTTCTTAGGCAAAATTGTGAGTGAGCCCACTCCCTTAGCTGAGAATCAACCCCACACATGAATGGTCTCAGGATGCTTTACTGTTGGCATGACACAGGACTGATGGTAGCGCTCACCTTGTCTTCTCCGGACAAGCTTTTTTAAGATTCCCCAAACAATCAGAAAGGGGATTCATCAGAGAAAATGACTTTACCCCAGTCCTCAGCAGTCCAATCCCTGTACCTTTTGCAGAATATCAGTCTGTCCCTGATGTTTTTCCTGGAGAGAAGTGGCTCCTTTGCTGCCCTTCTTGACACCAGGCCATCCTGCAAAAGTCTTCGCCTCACTGTGCGTGCAGATGCACTCACACCTGCCTGCTGCCATTCCTGAGCAAGTTCAGTACTGGTGGTGCCCGGATCCCGCAGCTGAACCGCAGCTGAACCAACTTTAGGAGACAGTCCCGGCGCTTGCTGGACTTTCTTGTGCACCCTGAAGCCTTTGAAGTTCTTGATGATCCGATAAATGGATGATTTAGGTGCAATCTTACTGGCAGCAACATCCTTGCCTGTGAAGCCCTTTTTGTGCAAAGCAATGATGACGGCACGCGTTTCCTTGCAGGTAACCATGGTTGACAGAGGAAGAACAGTGATTCCAAGCACCACCCTCCTTTTGAAGCTTCCAGACTGTTATTCAAACTCAATCAGCATAACAGAGTGATCTCCAGCCTTGTCCTCGTCAGCACTCACACCTGTGTTTACGAGATAATCACTGACATGATGTCTGCTGGTCCTTTTGTGGCAGGGCTGAAATGCAGTGGAAATGTTTTTTGGGTGATTCAGTTTATTTGCATGGCAAAGAGGGACTTGCAAATAATTGCAATTCATCTGATCACTTTTCATAACATTCTGGAGTATATGCAAATTGCCATCATACAAACAACTGAGGCAACAGACTTTGAGAAAAATTATGTTTGTGTCATGCTCAAAACTTTTGGCCATGACTGTACAGACAGACAGACAGACAGACAGACAGACAGACAGACAGACACACACACACACACACTCAAACACAAACACACACAGCAGGTTTCTTCCTGTGAGGGATGTCTTTGATGTGCTGTCAGGGGCACACAGTTCCAGATGTCATTTAACACCACTTCTGTTGCATCATTTAAACATTTTAGGAGAAGTTGAAATATTCAACAAGCTCTCACAGTCTCAGTGCTGAATTACAGTTTTTTTTTACAAAAACAAGTTGGCACTAATTTCAGAAACTTGATGTCATTGTTCTAAACTCTAGACACAAAACTCACAACCGATGATCAAACTTTTAAAAAATTCTAACACTTTTTCCAATTGCTTGGATACAATACACATAGAGCTAAGATCATGTATTCATTGAACTAAAAACCACCTGTTCAAAAGTGCAATTCACACCTGTTGAAAATCACACAACTTCACACAACATCAAAGTATTACCATTTCAAAAGTGCAGTTCACACATTACATCTGAAATTACAGTCTATTCATGTCATTACAATGATCTAACTATCAACTGATAAAAACGATAAGTAACTGTTGAGTTACTCTTAATGCATAGTTTTATGGAAACTGACAAACAATATTCCATGTTTAGATCATGAAAGTTTCAATGATAACGAGATCCATTGACACCAATTACCGTGGACACCATGAACCAATTCGACTACATCTTATCTATGGATGTAATATTTCATCATCGTTCTTTATCACTCACGGTTTCTATGGTCCCGTGGACCACTTTCAAAGACCATGTTTTCAGATTTGACATTGCTTTACCCTCACCCAGCGACTTTAACAGGCACACCTATCTAGTACTGAGTAGGACCCCCCTTTTGCCTCCACAACAGCCTGAATTATTCAGTGTGTTGTACGTTAAGAGATGCCCTTCTGCACACCCTGTGTGGCCTTTCTGTTAGCTTGAATGAGTCGGGACCTTCTCCTCTGACCTCTCTCATTAACTAGGTGTTTTTGCACACGTTCTCTATAAACTCTACAGATTGTGTTAGAATCCCAGGAAGGCAGCTGTTTCTGAGATGCTGGAACCACCATGTGTGGCACCAACAATCATACCACGGTCAAAGTTGCGTAGATTACGCATCTTGCCCATTCTAATGTTTGGTCGAACAACAACTAAAGCTCTCTACTCTATATATTGAGTTGCAGGCAGCCACATGATTCGCTGTTCGAAAGGGCAGGCTAATTGAGTTAACACGCAGGTGTACCTAATAAATTGTTTTTCCCAATACTGCCAACTCGTTACTGATGATTGATTTCACATTGTGGTACGAGTATATAGTGAAATGAGTGGTATCCACCTACAACAACATAGTGATAACAAGGTAATCCAGGTCACAATAGAGGTCAAGCAGTGGGAGGAGGAAGACGAGGAAGACGTGGTGGTCAAAGGAATGCCAGGGACCAAGCACCCCTTCTGAGAGGTGGTCGTGGGCCTCGTTTGAGAGGTGTGGGGGAACGTGGTAGAGTACAAGGCCAGGGACCAAGCACCCCTTTTGAGAGGTGGTCGTGGGCCTCGGCTGAGAGGTGTGGGGGAACGTGTTAGAGGACAAGGCCAGGGACAAGCACCCCTTCTGAGAGGTGGTCGTGGGCCTCGTTTGAGAGGTGTGGGGGAACGTGGTAGAGTACAAGGCCAGGGACCAAGCACCCCTTTTGAGAGGTGGTCGTGGGCCTCGTTTGAGAGGTGTGGGGGAACGTGTTAGAGGACAAGGCCAGGGACCAAGCACCCCTTTTGAGAGGTGGTCGTGGGCCTCGTTTGAGAGGTGTGGGGGAACGTGTTAGAGGACAAGGCCAGGGACAAGCACCCCTTCTGAGAGGTGGTTGTGGGCCTCGTTTGAGAGGTGTGGGGGAACGTGGTAGAGTACAAGGCCACGGACCAAGACAGCGGCAGCAACAGCAAAGAGTGTCCAATGAATTCCGAGCAATAGTTGTAGACCATGTCGTAAATCATGGCATGACAATGACTGAGGCAGCTACAATGATTCAACCCAAACCTCAGAAGATCAACCGTGGCCTCAATCATTAGACCTTTCCGCAATGGGAACCGGTAAGTCTTCATTATGCACTTAACATTAGGCTACTCTCAATTGTCAAAGGACTGTATACTGCATGCCAATGTGTACCACAGAGTAGGTGATGTGACTAAATGTGTTCTTACTGTAATGTTCCCAGCAGAATTGAGACTAGGCCAAATAGGGGATGGCAGAGGGAAAATTCTGACTGACCAATAAGAGTGGGCTGTGGTCAATTTGGTTCGGGCCAGAAATTATATTTGCCTTACAGAAATTCCGCAGCACATCTTGGACAATAACAACATGTTCAACAATGTGGAAGCCATAAGATTGCCGACTATTGCACGCATGCTGAAAAAGGCATCAGGTGTCTCTAAAAACAGCTATACCACATGCCTTTTGAAAGAAATGCAGACAGAGTGAAGCAACTGTGGACTGAGTATGTTCAGCTTCAAGATGCCTGGTGTGAAAAATTCCGCCAAAATTCTACACCATTATAATCAGTAATTCTCTTTCTAAAATGTATTTTTATGGAGCTGGATTCTGACGAAAACCATCACAGATTCCTATTTTTGGATGAGGCAGGCTTCAACCTGGCCAAGGCAAGGAGGAGAGGTCAGAATTTCATTGGCCAGCTGGCAACGATCCAAGTACCTGGACAACATCACCATGTGTGCTGCTATATCGGAAGATGTTGTGGTGGGACGCAGGCCTCGTATTGGATCATATAATTCAGCTCTCCTTGTAACCTTCCTTGATGAGCTAAATCAGGTCTGTAGAGCTGATGTCTTGACCTATGTCATTGTGTGGGATAATGTCAGGTTCCACCATGCTCAAATGGTGCAAGCATGGTTTCAGGTCCATGCACAATTTACAACCCTGTACTTACCCCCAATACTCTCCTTTCCTTAACTCGATTGAGGAATGTTTCTCCACATGGAGGTGGAAGGTATATGATAGGCGCCCTTATGCATGCCATGGATGACGCATGCAATGACATCACGGCAGACTAGTGTCAGGCCTAGATTCGCCCGAAGATTCATCCCAAGATGTTTGGCTAATGAAAACATCCCTTGTGATGTGGGTGACAACCTGTGGCCAAATCCACAAGACAGGTTTGATGGAAATATAGAAGTACAGTAATCAATCCTTTGTTTTGCTTTTTACAGTAAGCCAGGTGAGGAACACTGCAGTGATGTTTTACAGTAAGCCAGGTGAGGAACACTGCAGTGATGTTTTACAGTAAGCCAGGTGAGGAACACTGCAGTGATGTTTTACAGTAAGCCAGGTGAGGAACACTGCAGTGATGTTTTACAGTAAGCCAGGTGAGGAACACTGCAGTGATGTTTTACAGTAAGACAGGTGAGGAACAATGCAGTGATGTTTTACAGTAAGCCAGGTGAGGAACAATGCAGTGATGTTTTACAGTAAGCCAGGTGAGGAACACTGCAGTGATGTTTTACAGTAAGCCAGGTGAGGAACACTGCAGTGATGTTTTACAGTAAGCCAGGTGAGGAACACTGCAGTGATGTTTTACAGTAAGCCAGGTGAGGAACACTGCAGTGATGTTTTACAGTAAGCCAGGAGAGGAACACTGCAGTGATGTTTTACAGTAAGCCAGGTGAGGAACACTGCAGTGATGTTTTACAGTAAGACAGGTGAGGAACACTGCAGTGATGTTTTACAGTAAGCCAGGTGAGGAACACTGCAGTGATGTTTTACAGTAAGACAGGTGAGGAACACTGTAGTTGACGTTAAACTGTAGTTTGTTTTCTTTTTTGTTGCTAATTATTTTTGCTTTACTTCAAAGAAACCTAAGTTGTGATTTTATTGTATTTCAACAATACATTTCAAATTTTATTCAATGATTCCACTGTGTCTGTAGTATTCTCTCTACTAGTCCTTTTACAGTGATGTATTTACATGTAGTAGCATAATGAAACCTGTATCACATATGTTGTATATAATATATATTTAATGATTGTACTTTTTATTAAATGTTTAATTTTTCAACTTTATTTAACCAGGTAGGCCAGTTGAGAACTAGTTCTCATTTACAATTGCGACCTGGACCAAGATAAAGCAAAGTAGTGCGACGCAAACAACAACACAGAGTTACACATGGAATAAACAAACATACAGTCAATAACACAATAGGGAAGTCTATATACAGTGTGTGCAAATGAGATAAGATTAGGGAGGTATAAGGCAATAAATAGGCCATTGTGGCAAAATAATTACAATTTAGCAATTAAACACGGGAGTGATAGATGTGCAGAAGATTAATGTGCAAGTAGAGATACTGGGTTGCAACAGAGCAAAAAAAAATGAATAACAGTATGGGATGTGGTAGTTGGGTGTGCTATTTACAGATGGGCTATTTGCAGATGGGCTATGTACAGGTGCAATGATCTGTACGCTGCTCTGACAGCTGATGCTAAAAAGTAGTGAGGGAGATATAAGACTCCAGCTTCAGTAATTTGTGCAGTTTGTTCCAGTCATTGGCAGCAGAGAACTGGAAGGAAAGACAGCCAAAGGAGGAATTGGCTTTGGGGGTGACCAGTGAAATATACCTGCTGGAACGCATGCTACGTGTGGGTGCTGCTATGGTGACCAGTGAGCTGAGATAAGGCGGGGCTTTACCTAGCAAAGACTTATAGAAGACCCGGAGCCAGTGGGTTTGGCGACGAATATGAAGCGAGGGCCAGCCAACGAGAGCATACAGGTTGCAGTGGTGGGTAGTATATGGGGCTTTGGTGACAAAACGGATGGTACTGTGATAGACTGCATCCAGTTTGCAGAGTAGAGTGTTGGAGGCTATTTTGTAAATGACATCACCGAAGTCAAGGATCGGTAGGATAGTCAGTGTAGTTGTACAAACAATTACACAGTAAAACTATCGGTATCTTGTGTGTGGGTGATCTAAATTAATGTTCCTATGGTATTTCATGACAAATTAGTTAGTTGAACAAATTATTCTGCATGTGCAAGATTTCTTTAAAGATATGAATGCACAATACAATGTTTTGAACACTGGACAGCCTGTGTCATGACCGTATTTAATTTTGTGTCTAGAAATTTGAAAACATTTCAGAAATGTGTGCCAAAGTGATTGTAAAAAAAAACCTGTAAACGTTCATCAACGTTTCTCTAAATGACCAAATTTCGTTTTTTTGACTCGTGATCATTATCGTTCCGTTTCTCAAAATGTCCAATTTACAAGGTTAAAGGTCAAGGTTTTTCTGAAAAAAAAATCAAACATTATGTTTAGGCATTCATTCCGAATGGTTAAGGTACCCACAACCCAACACATACAGAACAACGTGGACAATGATTTCAGGCTCCACTCTCCATAATATATGGCAGTGAACCCATCATTGATTAAATATCAAAATATGTTTCAGTGTATAATAATAGGTGATGTGACAACTGGTGAATATCTCAGCCTGTCGAAGAGAGACGTGGTGATGTGGTGTATTATTTTCCCTGGCTGTGCCTATTATTCAAACGTCTCCACTGTCCTGTCTGTCATCCGACATCAGAAACACACTCACACGCACGCACACACACACACACACACACACACACACACACACACACACACACACACACACACACACACACACACACACACACACACACACACACATTGTTCCTGCCACTATTGTTCCTGTTCCCAAGAAAGCTAAGGTAACTGAGCTAAACGACTAGCACTCACTTCCGTCATCATTTTTATTTATTTTATTTTATTTATTTCACCTTTAATTAACCAGGTAGGCTAGTTGAGAACAAGTTCTCATTTGCAACTGCGACCTGGCCAAGATAAGGCATAGCAGTGTGAACAGACAACACAGAGTTACACATGGAGTAAACAATTAACAAGTCGATAACACAGTAGAAAAAAGGGGAGTCTATATACATTGTGTGCAAAAGGCATGAGAAGGTAGGCGAATAATTACAATTATGCAGATTAACACTGGAGTGATAAATGATCAGATGGTTATGTACAGGTATATTGGTGTGCAAAAGAGCAGAAAAATATATAAATAAAAACAGTATGGGGATGAGGTAGGTGAAAATGGGTGGGCTATTTACCAATAGACTATGTACAGCTGCAGCGATCGGTTAGCTGCTCAGATAGCAGATGTTTGAAGTTGGTGAGGGAGATAAAAGTCTCCAACTTCAGCGATTTTTGCAATTCGTTCCAGTCACAGGCAGCAGAGAACTGGAACGAAAGGCGGCCAAATGAGGTGTTGGCTTTAGGGATGATCAGTGAGATACACCTGCTGGAGCGCGTGCTACGGATGGGTGTTGCCATCGTAACCAGTGAACTGAGATAAGGCGGAGCTTTACCTAGCATGGACTTGTAGATGACCTGGAGCCAGTGGGTCTGGCGACGAATATGTAGCGAGGGCCAGCCGACTAGAGCATAAAAGTCGCAGTGGTGGGTGGTATAAGGTGCTTTAGTGACAAAACGGATGGCACTGTGATAAACTGCATCCAGTTTGCTGAGTAGAGTGTTGGAAGCAATTTTGTAGATGACATCGCCGAAGTCGAGGATCGGTAGGACAGTCAGTTTTACTAGGGTAAGTTTGGCGGCGTGAGTGAAGGAGGCTTTGTTGTGAAATAGAAAGCCGACTCTTGATTTGATTTTCGATTGGAGATGTTTGATATGGGTCTGGAAGGAGAGTTTAGAGTCTAGCCAGACACCTAGGTACTTATAGATGTCCACATATTCAAGGTCGGAATCATCCAGGGTGGTGATGCTGGTCAGGCGTGCGGGTGCAGGCAGCGAACGGTTGAAAAGCATGCATTTGGTTTTACTAGCGTTTAAGAGCAGTTGGAGGCCACGGAAGGAGTGCTGTATGGCATTGAAGCTCGTTTGGAGGTTAGATAGCACAGTGTCCAAGGACTGGCCGGAAGTATATAGAATGGTGTCGTCTGCGTAGAGGTGGATCAGGGAATCGCCCGCAGCATGAGAAACATCATTGATATATACAGAGAAAAGAGTCGGCCCGAGAATTGAACCCTGTGGCACCCCCATAGAGACTGCCAGAGGACCGGACAGCATGCCCTCCGATTTGACACACTGAACTCTGTCTGCAAAGTAATTGGTGAACCAGGCAAGGCAGTCATCCGAAAAACCGAGGCTACTGAGTCTGCCGATAAGAATACGGTGATTGACAGAGTCGAAAGCCTTGGCAAGGTCTATGAAGACAGCTGCACAGTACTGTCTTTTATCGATGGCGGTTATGATATCGTTTAGTACCTTGAGCGTGGCTGAGGTACACCCGTGACCGGCTCGGAAACCAGATTGCACAGCGGAGAAGGTACGGTGGGATTCGAGATGGTCAGTGACCTGTTTGTTGACTTGGCTTTCGAAGACCTTAGATAGGCAGGGCAGGATGGATATAGGTCTGTAACAGTTTGGGTCCAGGGTGTCGCCCCCTTTGAAGAGGGGGATGACTGCGGCAGCTTTCCAATCCTTGGGGATCTCAGACGATATGAAAGAGAGGTTGAACAGGCTGGTAATAGGGGTTGCGACAATGGCGGCGGATAGTTTCAGGAATCCAGAGGGTCCAGATTGTCAAGCCCAGCTGATTTGTACGGGTCCAGGTTTTGCAGCTCTTTCAGAACATCTGCTATCTGGATTTGGGTAAAGGAGAACCTGGAGAGGCTTGGGCGAGTAGCTGCGGGGGGGGGGGAGCTGTTGGCCGAGGTTGGAGTAGCCAGGCGGAAGGCATGGCCAGCTGTTGAGAAATGCTTGTTGAAGTTTTCGATAATCATGGATTTATCGGTGGTGACCGTGTTACCTAGCCTCAGTGCAGTGGGCAGCTGGGAGGAGGTGCTCTTGTTCTCCATGGACTTCACAGTGTCCCAGAACTTTTTGGAGTTGGAGCTACAGGATGCAAACTTCTGCCTGAAGAAGTTGGCTTTAGCTTTCCTGACTGACTGTGTGTATTGGTTCCTGACTTCCCTGAACAGTTGCATATCGCGGGGACTATTCGATGTTATTGCAGTCCGCCACAGGATGTTTTTGTGCTGGTCGAGGGCAGTCAGGTCTGGAGTGAACCAGGGGCTATATCTGTTCTTAGTTCTGCATTTTTTGAACGGAGCATGCTTATCTAAAATGGTGAGGAAGTTACTTTTAAAGAAAAACCAGGCATCCTCAACTGACGGGATGAGGTCAATGTCCTTCCAGGATACCCGGGCCAGGTCGATTAGAAAGGCCTGCTCACAGAAGTGTTTTAGGGAGCGTTTGACAGTGATGAGGGGTGGTCGTTTGACTGCGGCTCCGTAGCGGATACAGGCAATGAGGCAGTGATCGCTGAGATCCTGGTTGAAGACAGCGGAGGTGTATTTGGAGGGCCAGTTGGTCAGGATGACGTCTATCATGAAGTGCTTTGAGAGACTAGTCAAGGACCATATCACCTCCACCCTACCTGACACCCTAGACCCACTCCAATTTGCTTACCACCCAAATAGGTCCACAGACGATGCAATCTCAACCACACTGCACACTGCCCTAACCCATCTGGACAAGAGGAATACCTATTTGAGAATGCTGTTCATCGACTACAGCTCAGCATTTAACACCATAGTACCCTCCAAACTCGTCATCAAGCTCGAGACCCTGGGTCTCGACCCTGCCCTGTGCAACTGGGTACTGGACTTCCTGACGGGCCGCCCCCAGGTGGTGAGGGTAGGTTACAACATCTCCACCCCGCTGATCCTCAACACTGGGGCCCCACAAGGGGGCGTTCTGAGCCCTCTCCTGTACTCCCTGTTCACCCACGACTGCGCACACCTCCAACTCAATCATCAAGTTTGCGGACGACACAACAGTGGTAGGCTTGATTACCAACAACGACGAGACGGCCTACAGGGAGGAGGTGAGGGCTCTCGGAGTGTGGTGTCAGGAAAATAACCTCACACTCAACGTCAACAAAACTAAGGAGATGATTGTGGACTTCAGGAAACAGCAGAGGGAAGAAGACAGCATCGTGAAGAAGGCGCAGCAGCTCCTCTTCAACCTCAGGAGACTGAAGAAATTTGGCTTGTCATCACCAAAAGCACTCACGAACTTCTACAGATGCACAATCGAGAGCATCCTGTCGGGCTGTATCACCGCCTGGTACGGCAACTGCTCCGCCCACAACCGTAAGGCTCTCCAGAGGGTAGTGAGGTCTGCAGAACGCATCACCGGGGGCAAACTACCTGCCCTCCAGGACACCTACACCACCCGATGTCACAGGAAGGCCATAAAGATCATCAAGGACAACAACCACCCGAGCCAATGCCTGTTCACCCCGCTATCATCAAGAAGGCGAGGTCAGTACAGGTGCATCAAAGCTGGGACCGAGAGACTGAAAAACAGCTTCTATCTCAAGGCCATCAGACTGTTAAACAGCCACCACTAACATTGAGTGGCTGCTGCCAACACACTGACTCAACTCCAGCCACTTTAATAATGGGAATTGATGGGAATTGATGTGAAATATATCACTAGCCACTTTAAACAATGCTACTTAATATAATGTTTACATACCCTACATTATTTATCTCATATGTATACGTATATACTGTACTCTATATCATCTACTGCATCTTTATGTAATACATGTATAACTAGCCACTTTAAACTATGCCACTTTGTTTACATACTCATCTCATATGTATATACTGTACTCGATACCATCTACTGCATCTTGCCTATGCCGCTCTGTACCATCACTCATTCATATATCTTTATGTACATATTCTTTATCCCTTTACACTTGTGTCTATAAGGTAGTAGTTTTGGAAGTGTTAGCTAGATTACTTGTTGGTTATTACTGCATTGTCGGAACTAGAAGCACAAGCATTTCGCTACACTCTCATTAACATCTGCTAACCATGTGTATGTGACAAATAAAATTTGATTTGATTGATTTGATTTGACACACACACACATACTCAAATACAAGCACACACACACACACACACACACACACACACACACACAGCCATCTGCATCCCTGACAAGCCCAATCAGTGAATGTCATCAGTAAATGCACCAGGCAGCTATGTATTTTGGGGGTCGAGCTCTTGACCTGCCCGTCCGACTCAACCCGTCCCCTTCCCTCCCAGGGACACAAAGATCTGGCACGGACCATACCAGGTGACTTTGACCACTGGCCACTATCCTCCTCTACTCAATACACAAGCTGTGATCGGAGAGAGTGTTAGCCAAACCATTACATTAACGTACAGATAAATAGTAGTGTTAGTGCTACTCGTTGTATTTCTATCTGCAATATTCATCCTTGTGAATACACACCTGTTGTCTATCAGTTGACTTCACTACTGACCAAAACACATGTCTAGAACAAGAGAGAAACAGAGAGATATAGAATAATATTGCTAGTAGTGATTAAATACTGGCTTAATACCATAGCTGCAGGACATTCTCAGACAAACAAATTGGCAGGCATCTAGGAACATAGCTTTCTAAAACGTGCTGTTCGCACGCTGAGAAAATTAGATTTCCAGTTGACATGTACTGTATGTTTGCAAAGCCTTTAGCTAATAACAAATGAGCAATTGGAATTCATAATGCATCATTTCCATACATTTCTAGAAACATGTATTGCATGTTGACAGGTGAAAAACAGCCTGTGGTTGATTGAGGCTCAAACATTAGATTTTGGCACGGGAGAGAGAAACACGGCAAGCGCCAGCTACAGCAGTCAAAACCCAGGCCGGGCTACCACTTCAGGGGCCTTCACGACTGACAATGCATTGCAATAACTGCAACAAACCCAAAGCACAGAGTAATATATTCTCCCCCTGGAAGTCAGTCCGTCACAATGGGCTTCCGGTCCTCTCAGTGTGTGTCCCAAATTGTACCGTATTCTCTATGTAGTACACTACTTTTGGCACACACAAAAAAAAACTCTGTTCAAATGTAGTGCACTTTTATAGGAAATAGGGTGCAACTGAGACACAGGCAACAGTCTCAACATTGCTACACGTAACCTGGCATTAGTGCCATTAGAGTTGCATAGATCTGTCTTGAAGAAGGGCGTGACAGCCTAATCAATTTTATAGGCTCACATCTTTAATAGGCCTGTCCGAGTGAGATTCTTGTAATGAGCCTCCGACATTTGATGAAGTGGAAGTTTGCAGACAAGTAGGAGTACACAGTGAGAGAGATAGAAAGAGAGAAAGAGAGAGAGAGAGAGAGAGAGAGAGAGAGAGAGAGAGAGAGAGAGAGAGAGAGAGAGAGAGAGAGAGAGAGAGAGAGAGAGAGAGAGAGAGAGAGAGAGAGAGAGAGAGAGAGAGAGAGAGAGAGAGAGAGAGAGAGAGAGAGAGAGAGAGAGAGAGAGAGAGAGAGAGAGAGAGAGAGAGAGAGAGAGAGAGAGAGAGAGAGAGAGAGAGAGAGAGAGAGAGAGAGAGAGAGAGAGAGAGAGAGAGAGAGAGAGAGAGAGAGAGAGAGAGAGAGAGAGAGAGAGAGAGAGAGAGAGAGAGAGAGAGAGAGAGAGAGAGAGAGAGAGAGAGAGAGAGAGAGAGAGAGAGAGAGAGAGAGAGAGAGAGAGAGAGAGAGAGAGAGAGAGAGAGAGAGAGAGAGAGAGAGAGAGAGAGAGAGAGAGAGAGAAGAGAGAGAGAGAGAGAGAGAGAGAGAGAGAGAGAGAGAGAGAGAGAGAGAGGGAGTCAGAGAGAGAGAGAGAGAGAGAGAGAGAGAGAGAGAGAGAGAGAGAGAGAGAGAGAGAGAGAGAGAGAGAGAGAGAGAGAGAGAGAGAGAGAAAGAAAAACAAAGGGAAGGATAGCTTGTCTAGCCATCCATTATCACATAATGGAGAAAAACAGAGAAAACAAATAGAAATCAGAGAGGAACACAGTAAGGAACACAGTAAGGAACACAGAGAGGAACACGGAGAGGAACACAAAGAGAAACACAGAGGGTAACACAGAGGGGAACACAGAGAGGAACAGAGAGAAACACAGAGAGGAACACTGAGAGGAACACAGAGGGTAACACAGAGGGTAACACAGAGAGGAACACAGAGAGGAACACAGAGAGGAACACAGAGAGGAACACAGAGAGAAGAACACAGAGAGGAACACAGAGGGTAACACAGAGGGGAACACAGAGAGGAACACAAAGAGAAACACAGAGGGGAACACAGAGAGGAACACAGAGAGAAGAACACAGAAAGGAACACAGAGAGAAGAACACAGAGAAAGAGAACGTGTAAGAAGAGAAACAGAAGAGGACTTTTGAGCAACATGGATCTCCCCTTGCCTTTAGAGACTCAGCAGATGACGATTAGTGTTTGGAAATAACACAACCTTTAGACTCTCACAATAACCCCTGCCCTCGGATTCTCAGATATACTGCCCTTTCCACTGAACTCATCTGCGTAGTAAAGGAAATGCTCTGTACTGCGTGGGTGGGAAGGCTACAGGGAAAGCTGATAAATTATGAAAGCTATGATTACATGAATGTGGTGATGATAGGGAAGGGTGGAATTGCTGAGAAACATCTATATGAATTAATAACAAAACTGGATTCAAACACTCTGTGAAATCTTTAAAATACTTTGGGCATTGGCTTTAGCCTGCCTGGAGTCGCAGATGGAAAAGGTTTGCATTTCTGGGATCTACATATTGGTTCCATTGCAACAGGAAAGCTGAAGAAAACACAGATAAAAGGATTTCAAATCATTTCGAATATTCTTTGAACCCAGGCCTAATTAATAGCCTGGAAGCTTGACACAGTAACGATGTTTCCACAGAGAGCCAACGAACACAACGTATAATTGATATGACACTGATGAACGCAATTTTGTTTCTGTATAATTGTGGTTTAATCCAAAATCAATTAGTCTTTCAAAGTGATTATATTACAATGGTGGATAGAGACATTGGAAGGGGGAGGAAATGATTGAAAAGGCCAGAGATAGACAATTAGAGAAATGTCTCTTTTTAAAAATGGACAATGTGACATTTCCTTTAGTGACTGAAGGCCAAATGTAATTTTTTTAAAAAGTGACAGAGAGTGATGCACTATACACCCGTCATAGAATGGAAAATATAACAGGGGCAAATGGTTCAGTAAATGAGATTGAAACAACTAAAAGTTTTTGTTTCATTGGAAGCCAAAAATAGGCTGTGGTAAGAAATCCTAATCATGCAGTAAGACTTTAGTAGCAGTCTCTTACCCACCAAACTCATAAAAGAGAAAATGGCCTACTCTAGGATGTCAAATCAGAGGACACAAAGCACTACTCTCTTCTCCAGAAGTCATGAAACAATTTATACAATTTAATAAAAAGAATAATAAGCCTCAACAGTGTCCTCTCTCTCTCTCTCTCTCTCTCTCTCTCTCTCTCTCTCTCTCTCTCTCTCTCTCTCTCTCTCTCTCTCTCTATGTCTCTCTCTCTCTCTCTCTCTCTATCTCTCTCTCTCTCTCTCTCTCTCTCTCTCTCTCTCTCTCTCTCTCTCTCTCTCTCTCTCTCTCTCTCTCTCTCTCTCTCTCTCTCTCATTTGTTTTTCAACAGGACAATGACCCAATCCACCTCCAGGCTGTGAAAGGGCCATTTGACCAAGGCCTCCACAACCACCCGACCTCAACCCAATTGAGATGGCTTGGGATGAGTTGGACTGCAGAGTGAAGGAAAAGCAGCCAACAAGTGCTCAGCATATGTGGGAACAATTCCAGGTGAAGCTAGTTGAGAGAATGCCAAGAATGTGCAAAGCTGTCATCAATGCAAACGGTGGATATTTTAAGAATTTCAAATACAAAATATATTTTGATTTGTTTAACACTTTTTTCGTAACTACATGATTCCATGTGTATTATTTAATAGTTTCGATGTCTTCACTATTATTCTACAATGTATAAAATAGTGAAAATTAAGAAAAACCCTTGAATGAGTAGGTGTGTCCAAAATTATGTCTGGTACTGTATATATATATACTGTATATATTCTGGTACACAGATTAGGGTTTAATGTTTTCCAGGGAATCTACCGATTTTACTTCTCGAGAAAATTAAAAGAAATTACATGGCATCCCGGTATTCCTGTTCCACTCTAAATGGATGTTTCCCTGTTGTATCTGTTGCAATTTAAGCCAAAGTTCTCACTATTTGGTTGATGTAGCCTAGTTTTAACAAAGCCAAGGCCCATGAAGCACTGTGGGCCGACTGGTAAAATGTTAAGAGTTCCAGAGGAAATGCCTTTAGTTTTAGTCTACCTTTGACTGAAAGATGTCAGGCAGCTTTTGGGACCTTTTTTAAGGGGGAAGGTTTTGGCTGTTTTTTTTGTACTTCATGATAACTATCTTCTTGTGGTGACTGTTACAGGGAATATCAGATTCTATGCTAAACAAACAGATAAGCTATTAGTAGGTTAGCGGAGATTCAGCACCATGGAGTCGATCAATTATCCGCAAATCTTACCATTAGCACATCGTGACAACGCTTTTTGTTAGGGTAACATCATGATTTTTATTTTTTTTTGCCAATGTCTATTCCCTCAAGCACTTTTGTGGACACTGTGTATCAGCCCAGCCGTTTTATAATTAGCAAACAGTTCATGTTTGAGGCTCTGTCAGTCGCACAAGTTAGTGAAGATTTGAAGGTGAGCTGGAGATTGAGAATGGACATTGTCTACCGTAACTGTGTAGAGAGGTTGCGTGTTGCAGGCATATGTAGTAAGCAATTATATTTATAGAAGACATGCAAGTAGCCAAAGGGATGTTTTCTATTGAGGAATATATGTTAGTAAATATTGTAGAGGTTAGGGTTATTTTCTATTGGTGACCTTATGTTGAGTAAATACGGTAGGCTGCTAGCGTTGTGATGACTGGTCTAATGTGGAGTAAATATGGTAGGCTGCTAGCGTTGTGATGACTGGTCTAATGTGGAGTAAATATGGTAGGCTGCTAGCGTTGTGATGACTGGTCTAATGTGGAGTAAATATGGTAGGCTAATAGCGTTGTGATGACTGGTCTAATGTGGAGTAAATACGGTAGGCTGCTAGCGTTGTGATGACTGGTCTAATGTGGAGTAAGTATGGTAGGTTAATAGCGTTGTGATGACTGGTCTCTAATGTGGAGTAAATATGGTAGGCTAATAAATAGCGTTGTAATGACTGGTCTAATGTGGAGTAAATATGGTAGGCTGCTAGCGTTGTGATGACTGGTCTAATGTGGAGTAAATATGGTAGGTTAATAGCGTTGTGATGACTGGTCTAATGTGGCATTGTGATGACTGGTCTAATGTGGAGTAAATATGGTAGGCTAATAGCGTTGTAATGACTGGTCTAATGTGGAGTAAATATGGTAGGCTGCTAGCGTGGTGATGACTGGTCTAATGTGGAGTAAATATGGTAGGCAAATAGCGTTGTAATGACTGGTCTAATGTGGAGTAAATATGGTAGGCTGCTAGCGTTGTGATGACTGGTCTAATGTGGAGTAAATATGGTAGGTTAATAGCGTTGTGATGACTGGTCTCTAATGTGGAGTAAATATGGTAGGCTAATAGCGTTGTAATGACTGGTCTAATGTGGAGTAAATATGGTAGGCTGCTAGCGTTGTGATGACTGGTCTAATGTGGAGTAAATATGGTAGGTTAATAGCGTTGTGATGACTGGTCTCTAATGTGGAGTAAATATGGTAGGCTAATAGCGTTGCAATGACTGGTCTAATGTGGAGTAAATATGGTAGGCTAATAGCGTTGTGATGACTGGTCTAATGTGGAGTAAATATGGTAGGTTAATAGCGTTGTAATGACTGGTCTAATGTGGAGTAAATATGGTAGGTTAATAGCGTTGTGATGACTGGTCTCTAATGTGGAGTAAATATGGTAGGCTAATAGCGTTGTGATGACTGGTCTAATGTGGAGTAAATATGGTAGGTTAATAGCGTTGTGATGACTGGTCTCTAATGTGGAGTAAAAATGGTAGGCTGCTAGCGTGGTGATGACTGGTCTAATGTGGAGTAAATATGGTAGGCTGCTAGCGTTGTGATGACTGGTCTAATGTGGAGTAAATAAGGTAGGCTGCTAGCGTGGTGATGACTGGTCTAATGTGGAGTAAATATGGTAGGCTAGCGTGGTGATGACTGGTCTAATGTGGCATTGTGATGACTGGTCTAATGTGGAGTAAATATGGTAGGTTAATAGCGTTGTGATGACTGGTCTAATGTGGCATTGTGATGACTGGTCTAATGTGGAGTAAATATGGTAGGTTAATAGCGTTGTGATGACTGGTCTAATGTGGCATTGTGATGACTGGTCTAATGTATGAATTAAGCCAGAGAGTTACAGTATGTTGCACATGCAGTGTATTTAGTGTATTTTTGCATCTGGGCTAATTTACCCTTCTCTTTCTCTGCATATCTTCTCACCGGTTGTGATTTGATTCATTAGGATCCCCCAGTAGCTGACGACCACTAGGCTTATTGGGGTCCGACACATCAAGAAAAATATATTACAGACAAAAGACTACAATTTACATACATTTACTATGATATGTTGTATGATATGTTGTATGGTATGTTGTATGATATGTTGTGTGATATGTTGTATGGTATGTTGTATGATATGTTGTGTGATATGTTGTATGATATGTTGTGTGATATATTGTGTGATATGTTGTATGATATGTTGTGTGATATGTTGTATGATATGTTGTGTGATATGTTGTGTGATATGGTGTATGATATGTTGTATGATATGTTGTGTGATATGTTGTATGATATGTTGTGTGATATGTTGTGTGATATGTTGTATGATATGTTGTGTGATATGTTGTGTGATATGTTGTATGATATGTTGTATGATATGTTGTGTGATATGTTGTGTGATATGTTGTATGATATGTTGTGTGATATGTTGTATGATATGTTGTATGATATGTTGTGTGATATGTTGTATGATATGTTGTGTGATATGTTGTGTGATATGTTGTATGATTTGTTGTATGATATGTTGTGTGATATGTTGTATGATATGTTGTGTGATATGTTGTGTGATATGTTGTATGATATGTTGTGTGATATGTTGTGTGATATGTTGTCTGATATGTTGTGTGATATGTTGTGTGATATGTTGTGTGATATGTTGTGTGATATGTTGCGTGATATGTTGTGTGATATGTTTTGTGATGTGTTGTGTGATGTGCTGTGTTGTATGATGTGTTGTGTGATATGTTGTATGATGTGTTGTGTGATATGTTGTATGATATGTTGTATGATATGTTGTGTGATATGTTGTATGATGTGTTGTGTGATATGTTGTGTGATATGTTGTATGATATGTTGTGTGATGTGTTGTGTGATATGTTGTGTGATGTGTTGTATGATGTGTTGTGTGATATGTTGTGTGATGTGTTGTGTGATATGTTGTGTGATATGTTGTATGATATGTTGTGTGATGTGTTGTATGATATGTTGTGTGATGTGTTGTGTGATATGTTGTGTGATATGTTGTATGATATGTTGTATGATATGTTGTGTAATGTGTTGTGTGATATGTTGTGTGATGTGTTGTATGATGTGTTGTGTGATATGTTGTGTGATGTGTTGTGTGATATGTTGTATGATATGTTGTATGATATGTTGTGTGATGTGTTGTATGATATGTTGAGGGATTATTCGGGAGGGAAGGCCAGCATATTTTAGTACTGATCTGTGTTTTCTGTAGTCCTACTTTCTGTATGGAATGATATGTTAGGAAAACCAGCTGCAAGCAGCACTTCGAATTTATGTCAACTTTGTCTAAGTCAATAGGCATAGCTACAACAGCACACACACACACACACACATTGAGTGTCAATGATTGATCACACAGATAGCAGAGAAGCCCATAGAGAAACCAGATTTTAGACATTGCATATAATTAACAATTACACTTGATGTCACGCTGTTCACAGAAATAATTGATTATCTTTTACTGGTTTCTGGCCATTATTAATCTGGTAAAACGATAATGGATGTAGGCCAGAAATCTCTGGGAATCTCAGTAAACCCAGTTCCCTCTATTAAACCCTAACATCTGACAGATAATAATATCCTCAACAACCCAACACAGTCTTGCAACGACAACAAACAGTAGAATACCTATAGGTTTCTGCTACATGACTACCTGACAGCTAAAAACCCATTCTAATGAACCGCATAGGACGGAATAACATTGTCTCAAATTAATATTTGATGAGGAGAGGTCTATACAGGGTCCTCAGAGCATGCACGGACCAGCTGGCTGGTGTGTTTACAGACATATTCAATCAATCCCTATCCCAGTCTGTTTTTCCCACATGCTTCAAGAGGGCCACCGTTGTTCCTGTTCCCAAGTAAGCTAAGGTAACTGAGCTAAACGACTACCGCCCCGTAGCACTCACTTCCGTCATCATGAAGTGCTTTGAGAGACTAGTCAAGGACCATATCACCTCCATCCTACCTGACACCCTAGACCCACTCCAATTTGCTTACCGCCCCAATAGGTCCACAGACGATGCAATCGCCATCACACTGCACACGACCCTAACCCATCTGGACAAGAGGAATACCTATGTAAGAATGCTGTTCATCGATTACAGCTCAGAATTTAACACCATAGTACCCTCCAAACTCGTCATTAAGCTTGAGACCCTGGGTCTCGACCCCGCACAGTGAAACTGGGTCCTGGACTTCCTGACTGGCCGCCCCCAGCTGGTGAGGGTAGGTAACAACATCTCCACCCCGCTGACCCTCAACACTGGGTCCCCACAAGGGTGCGTTCTCAGCCCTCTCCTGTACTCGCTGTTCACCCACGATACATTTGATTTGATTTGATAGGGCAGTTAGTAGCTAGCTACAGTATAGTAAAAACTGCAGAGGGTTGGAGGAGGGATGGGTATTGTGCAGTGCAGTTCTGGGGTCAAATTTGGGGTTTGAACCGGTTCAGAGAATAGAACCGAAAACTAGAAAAGAACAGAAATGGAACAGGGAAGAAAAGTGATCTATACTTCCCCGGAACAAAACTGTTCTTTTAAACGCATGGGAAATAACGTTATTTTACATTCCAGACATTTTTTTCTAGTTCCACAAAATTAAATGCAACAAAGCAACTATGCAGGCCCTCACTCTGTCACTCAGAAACGTATTCCAGTGTCTGTTTTCAAGTTGAAAATCTCTGCCAGTGTATTTGCATGTTTTAGGCTATACTGTTCATCACTCATGTAAACAGCTAGCTTGTGCTCTATCCACACTGATTGTTGAGCAAAATTTTTTTTTAACAGTTGAAAAAAGGAACAAAGAAATAAACAACATACCTTTTGGGGTTCAAACCTTTTCAGAAGTTTATTTTTCCGTTGGAACGGATGAAAAAAAATAGTGGTTCTGTTCAGAACTAAACGATTGGAAAATGATTCCAGTTCCCCTGGTTCAAATACCATTTAAAATATTTGAAATTAGAGAGCTATATATATATATAGATATAGCGGATATAGATTCGTTTTTAGTGCAAACGGCGATACCGATATTTTGGGGTGAATGATGGCTGTTATTTTTATGACAACATTTTCCCAGAGACAACCATGTGTGCGTTAATGCATCAACTTTACAATCAAACACATAGATTTTTTACCAAACTACACAACAACATAACGGTAATATTGTATTTGTCTGGTAAATCTCTTTATAAACTTGGTAAATTAAGATGGCATAGGCCTACTCACAATATAGGTGAATGCAAATTCGATAGGAGTGTTTGCATTGAGTTATTGAGCTTGTTTTGGCTGATCAGTGGAGTCTAGGGTGCTACAGACGACAACAATCAGTTGGCCTTCCATTTGGGGCTGGTATTAGCCTTCTAATCAACAACATTTGCATAGAAGCTTCACACCAGCATGTCAAACCTGTATGTAAGGTGTTGCTCTTAGTTTGAGAATATAAAAGAGCTCAATGCAAATGGGTCCAATATAACGTCATGATTTGTGATTTGCTTATGAAACTAATCTTTTTTTTCCCTTTTGTTTTTCAGCTGTCAGGACGTACCTGTAAACGAATCAGCTGCCAGGATGAAATTCGAAGCAAATTCATTGGCTAGTTCAGCTATCAAGAAACAGGCGGATCGTAACTTGATCCTCCTGCCACGATTGGATACAGTGAGGGTGTAATTCCAACTCCCTTTCACATCTCCTCACATCTCTCTCCATTGCTCGTATCACTTGCCGCTTGGTGTTTACTGCTACTATGACAACTATCTCAATGGCGATGACATTTGCTACCAAGCCATTAAAGGCAAAAGGCACTGTCAACTTAGTGTATTCTGACCCACTGGAATAGTGATACGATGAATTATACGTGAAATAATAAATAAATCTGTGAACAGTTGTTGGAAAAATGAATTGTGTCATTCACAAAGTACATGTCCTAACCGACTTGCCAAAACCATAGTTAGTTAAACAAGAAATTTGTGGAGTGGTTTGAAAAACACGTTTTTATAACTCATACCTAAGTGTATGGTATCTTCCCACTTCATCTGTGTATATATATGAAAAACTGAGCTTTGATCAACGCTGATATTTTATTATTATCTATATAATTACAGAGGTCCGGACCTCGGGGTCCTCATATCTAGTTATGCCCCTGCTTGCTATAGATGATGGCTGTATCGTTGTGGTGAATCCCTTTCCCAGTATTAACTACCTTAAGCATGGTAGTCTTCATTTCTCTGTTCAGTACAACTCATCATAATGGCCTAAAAGCAATAGCAGTGGATGAGGCCTCTGAGGCGGGTTAGGTGGGTGTCAGTGACTATTAATCAGGCAGTCACATCCTGGGAGACTCTCAGGCCCAGGTAATCCAGACAGCTGCTATTAAGATGTCTAACGGTGTGTGTGTGTGTGTGTGTGTGTGTGTGTGTGTGTGTGTGTGTGTGTGTGTCCTCTTGCAGCATCAACATATCAGCCCAAGGCTTTTGAGAGCTCTACCTCTTGCTACTACTCCTCACTACTCCTCCATTATTCATCCTTTCTTTATTACAGTATACAGTATAACCTTCCCATCCTTCCCTCTTTCCATATACCTTATACACAGAGGGGATATCTTGTCACTGGTTCTCATTAGAAGTATTTATACGTTGTCTTTCTCGATTCGTTTTTCTTGGTCAGAAACCTCAGGAACCTTGACCTGATGTGTACGACGTCATGTTTACCCAGGAGACGTCTCTTAGATAGAAACCTCAGGAACCTTGACCTGATGTGTACGACGTCACGTTACCCAGGAGACGTCTCTTAGTCAGAAACCTCAGGAACCTTGACCTGATGTGTACGACGTCATGTTTACCCAGGAGACGTCTCTTAGACAGAAACCTCAGGAACCTTGACCTGATGTATACGACGTCATGTTTACCCAGGAGACGTCTCTTAGACAGAAACCTCAGGAACCTTGACCTGATGTGTACGACGTCACGTTACCCAGGAGACGTCTCTTAGACAGAAACCTCAGGAACCTTGACCTGATGTATACGACGTCACGTTACCCAGGAGACGTCTCTTAGACAGAAACCTCAGGAACTAATTGAGGTTTTCATCACTACTTTATCATCCCTTTTCTTTGTTTGAATGCAAGATATACTACTGTGGCATCCTGTTCTTACACGGTTAAACCCATGTACTACGACAGCTCTGTTCTGTTCTGTCACCGTGTTGATTTGATCTATTGGATATTAGAGAGCGGCTCGCTGGGCTGACCTCCGTCGCGATGACATTTTCAACCTCCACAAAACGAATCAATAGGTCATTGGGTTATTTTTAGATTGAATCAAGGAGAATGCTTTAAAATGTTCATAATAAGACGAGAAAATTCAACGTCATTTCGTCCAATCCAGAAAATGCAGTTCAATGGTTCATTACATCAAATTTAGCTATTAAAAGTATATCATAGTACCAATTGTCTGCTTGGGATTATTACAGCACAAAAAAATGGAGCAACAGTACAGAACAGAAGTACAGCTGCACAAGTATACACAGCTGACATCATGAGCTTTAGACAAACCACCCAAGAAATATAAGGGAAGCATGCAGGCTTGACGTGAACTCTGTCCTCTGAGAGGGCTGCTTTTCTGGATGAGATAGCAGAGGATTTATTGCTTTTCCTGGCTGGGATATTTCCATGGTAAGGCTGTATGTGTGGTGATGTATGAGGGAGAGAGACAGAGGGAGATCGGTAGTGTGGTGATGATGTAAGAGGAGATGTACTGTGGTGATGTATGAGGAGAGACGGAGGGAGAGATGTACTGTGGTGATGTATTAGGAGAGACGGAGAGATGTACTGTGGTGATGTATGTGGTGAGGAGAGACGGAGTAGTAGGAGATGTACTGTATGTACTGTGGTGATGTATTAGGAGAGACAGAGGGAGAGATGTACTGTGGTGATGTAGAGGAGAGACGGAGAGACAGAGGGAGAGATGTACTGTGGTGATGTAGTAGGAGAGACAGGGGGAGAGATGTATGTATTAGGAGAGACGGAGAGACAGAGGGAGAGATGTGGTGATGTATGAGAGAGAGAGAGCGTGGTGATGTAGACAGGGATGAGAGTATGTACTGTGGTGATGTATTAGGAGAGAGAGTGAGAGATGTACTGTGATGATGTATGAGGAGAGACAGGGGGAGAGATGTACTGTGGTGGTGTATTAGGAGAGACAGAGGGAGAGATGTACTGTGGTGATGTATGAGGAGAGACGGAGAGACAGAGGGAGAGATGTACTGTGGTGATGAGACAGAGGGAGAGATGTACTGTGGTGATGTAGGGAGAGATGTACTGTGGTGATGTAGTAGGAGAGACAGAGGGAGAGATGTACTGTGGTGATGTATTAGGAGAGACGGAGAGACAGAGGGAGAGATGTACTGTGGTGATGTAGTAGGAGAGACAGAGGGAGAGCTGTACTGTGGTGATGTAGTAGGAGAGACAGAGGGAGAGCTGGGATATAAACACAAAGGCTGTTTCTCTTTCTGTCTCTGTCTCTCTCTCTCTCTCTCTCTCTCTCTCTCTCTCTCTCTCTCTCTCTCTCTCTCTCTCTCTCTCTCTCTCTCTCTCTCTCTCTCTCTCTCTCTCTCTCTCTCTCTCTCTGTGATAAAATGCTGCAGTTCTCTCCAGAGCAAGTGTCTTCAATAATTGAACGGCCTTTGCATAATCAGTCGGTGGTATCTGAGGAAGATATGTCCCAACTGCTCTTTTATGTTGCATCTCATACTGCAATCAGCCACACTGCACCAGACCTGGGTTCAATCACCATTCAAAATCATAAAAAAAAACTATATGCGCTTGATTGAGCTTGTCTTGTGCAATTGCAATCAACCTGTTTCAAAACGTCATAGCCCACCCATCTGGCACACCAGGCAGGCTAAAAATAAGATGCTCAAAAGCATTTAAAATGACCAATAAATTGGCTATCAGCCCTTCTCTATCGGCTCCTTCTTACATGGCTGATATCCCAACCGCCACTCGCCACCTGAGCTACGAGCACTGGACAATGGTGAGGAATGTCCAGCTTGGAAAATCATCATTATCAGCATGCTAGCTCATTCATCAACAGAAAGGTGCAGTATTGACAATTGGATGAATTGACACAGTGACCAGAATAAAACTCCCGTTGAAAATATTTTAATTGACTAGTAATAACGCTTGTGTCAACGTGCAATAAGCAAGGTATTTAGTTCCTTCAGAAAGTATTCACACCCCTTGACTTTTTCTACATTTTGTTATGTTACAGCCTGAATTTAAAATTGATTAAATTGAGAATTTGTGTCACTGTCCTACACACAATACCCCATAATGTCAAAGTGGAATTATGTTTGTAGACATTTTTTTACAAAATTAAGACCTGAAAAGTGTTGTCAGCAGTGATTAACAACCAATTTGGTAAATCTTAAAGATATCTGAAAAGAATCATGTGCAAATGTTGCACAATCCAGGTGAGGAACACTCTTAGATACTTACCCAGAAACCCTCACAGCTCTTAGAGACTTACCCAGAAACCCTCACAGCTCTTAGAGACTTACCCAGAAACCCTCACAGCTCTTAGAGACTTACCCAGAAACCCTCACAGCTCTTAGAGACTTACCCAGAAACCCTCACAGCTCTTAGATACTTACCCAGAAACCCTCACAGCTCTTAGAGACTTACCCAGAAACCCTCACAGCTCTTAGAGACTTACCCAGAAACCCTCACAGCTCTTAGATACTCACAGCTACCCAGAAACCCTCACAGCTCTTAGAGACTTACCCAGAAACCCTCACAGCACTTAGAGACTTACCCAGAAACCCTCACAGCTCTTAGAGACTTACCCAGAAACCCTCACAGCTCTTAGAGACTTACCCAGAAACCCTCACAGCTCTTAGAGACTTACCCAGAAACCCTCACAGCTCTTAGAGACTTACCCATAAATCCTCACAGCTCTTAGAGACTTACCCAGAAACCCTCACAGCTATTAGAGACTTACCCAGAAACCCTCACAGCTCTTAGAGACTTACCCAGAAACCCTCACAGATCTTAGATACTTACCCAGAAACCCTCACAGCTCTTAGAGACTTACCCAGAAACCCTCACAGCTATAATCACTGCCAAAGGTGCTTCTACAAAGTATTGACTCAGGGGTGTGAATACTTGTAAATTAGATATATCTGTATTTCATTTAAAATGTTAGACATTGCAAAATTGTCTGAAAACATGTTTTCACTTTGTCATTATGGGGTATTGTGTGTAGATGGGTGAGGATTTTTAAAACAGTTTTTTATCAGTTTTAATTTCTGGCTGTAACACAACAAAATCTGAATGAAGTGTATTCTACTGTATTATTGACTATATGTTTTGTTTACTCCATGTGTAACTCTGTTGTTGTGTTTGTGTCAAACTGCTTTGCTTTATCTTCGTCCAGGTCACAGTTGTAAATGAGAACTTGTTCTCAACTGGCCTACCGGGTTAAATAAAGATGAAATATATATATATATATATTTTAAAGTAATGGGTTGTGAAGACTTTCTGATGGCACTGTAGCTAGCTAAGCAGACAGATATGTGACTTAAAGATTATAATAACTAACCCTTTCAGCTGTGGTGTTAGCTAGCTACATTAGCTACTATGCTAGCAAGCTGGTTAGATAATCATGGTATGAAGACAGATAGGAGCTAATAGCCAATGTCGCTACGTAACGTTAGCTGGTTATCCTTTTAAACATGCACCATTTTCGTCAATGTGCCATCTGGCTTGCGGTGTAACATTAGCTTTTTACTGGTGTGTTGATCTGACCAGCCGCAATCGTATCCGTAAATTGACAGTTGACAGTACGATTAGATGATCGTCATAATAGGGGAAAGAAGGAAATGTTTTAAAATAACAAAATAAAGGTTGTCAGCAGGTTTAGCTACCTAAGAATCTTCCTTATTGTTTATGGAAAAAGAATGCTATAGAACCGCGTGTGTGTGTGTGTGTGTGTGTGTGTGTGTGTGTGTGTGTGTGTGTGTGTGTGTGCACATTTTCACTTCTCAAACTATGGGCAGATACTATGGTTAGATTTGAGTCATTCAGACAGAACCTGCATCATCGTTTCATTTTTTTTTTTCTCTTACACTCGCTCTCCTTGTTAGATATTATGCACATTAATTAACTTCTTACGGATAGGCGGGACAGTTGGGCAAAAAACAGTGAAAATGCAGTGCAGCAAATTGAAAAAAATTACATAAAAATCAAACATTCATTAAATCACACATGTAAGATACTCAATTAAAGCTACACTCGTTGTGAATCCAGCCGACGTGTCAGATTTTAAAAAGGCTTTTCGGCGAAAGCATAAGAAGCTATTATCTGATGATAGCCCAATAGTAAACAAAGAGAGTAGCATATTTCAATCTTGCAGGCGCTACACAAAATGCAGAAATAAAATATAAAACATGCATTACCTTTGACGAGCTTCTTTTGTTGGCACTCCAATATGTCCCATAAACATCACAATTGGTCCTTTTGTTCGAATAATTCCTTCCATATATATCCAAATGTAAATTTATATAGAGCATTTAATCCAGAAAAAAACAGCTTCCAAAAACGCAACGTCACTACAAAATATTTCAAAAGTTGCCTATAAACTTTGCCAAAATATTTCAAACTACTTTTGTAATACAACTTTAGGTGTTTTTAAACGTTAATAATCGATCAAATTGTAGACGGGTCTATCTGTTGTTCAATCCAGGAAGAAAACAAACCAGTGCTACTTTTCACGTATTGCGCAACTGTCAACAGTGTTACCCAGTTTCTAGTTGACCTACTTCTTCATTGCACAAAGGGATAACCTCAACCAAATTCCAAAGACTGGTGACATCCAGTGGAAGCGGTAGGAACTGAAAACCAGTTCCTAAAAAATATTGTTTTCCAACGAGAAATGAACAGACAGAGACCTAAAAAGCAAAGAATTCAGAACAGTTAGTCCTCGGGTTTTGCCTGCTACATAAGTTCTGATATACTCACAGACATGATTCAAATAGTTTTAGAAACTTCAGAGTGTTTTCTATCCACATCTACGAGTAATTGACATCATGGGAAAATCAAAAGAATTCAGCCAAGACCTCAGACATTTTTTTATCTCAGGGGTATGTCTGTTGTAAAAAAAAAAATATTTGGAGTTTTTGACACACAAATCAACTTGATCAGACTCTGGTCTTGTTCCATTTTGATTACTGTCCGGTATAATGGCCAAGTGAAGCAAAGAAAGACCTAGAAAAGTTGCAGCTCAAAACAGAGCAGCCTTGCCCTTAACTGCACATACAGATGAGAGAGATTAACTAAATATTTTCTGGTTATTATGAGAAGTAATACTGTAATGAAAATTGCAGATTCTCTGCATAATCAACTAACATTTTGCTCAGACACCCATACATACACTTGAAGTCGGACGTTTACATACACCTTAGCCAAATACAATTAATCTCAGTTTCACAATTTCTAACATTTAATCCTAGAACAAATTCCCTGTCTTAGATCAGTTAGGATCACCACTTTATTTTAATAACGTGAAATGTCAGAATAATAGTAGAGAGAATTATTTATTTCAGCTTTTATTTCTTTCATCACATTCCCCGTGGGTCAGAAGTTTACATACGCTCAATTATTATTTGGTAGCATCTGCTTTACATTGTTTAACTTTGGTCAAACGTTCCGGGTAGCCTTCCACAAGCTTCACACAATAAGTTGGGTGAATTTTGGCCCATTCCTCCTGACAGAGCTGGTGTAACTGAGTCAGGTTTGTAGGCCTCCTCGCTCACACACGCGTTTTCAGTTCTGCCCACAAATTTTCTATTGGATTGAGGTCAGGGCTTTGTGATGGCCACTGCAATATGTTGACTTTGTTGTTCTTAAGCCATTTTGCCACGCCTTTGGACGTATGCTTGGGGTCATTGTCCATTTGGAAGACCCATTTGCAACCAATCTTTAACTTCCTGACTGATGTCTTGAAATGTTGCTTCAATATTTCCACATAATTTTCTATCCTCATGAAGCCATGTATTTTGTGAAGTGCACCAGACCCTCCCGCAGCAAAGCACCCCCACAAAACGATGCTGCCACCCCTGTGCTTCACGGTTGGGATGGTGTTCTCCGGCTTGCAACCCTCCCCCTTTTTCCTCCAAACATAATGATGGTCATTATGGCCAGACAGTTCTATTTTTGTTTCATCAGACCAGAGGACATTTCTCCAAGAAGTATGATCTTTGTCTCCATGTGCAGTTACAAAACGTAGTCTGGCTTTTTTTGTGGCGGTTTTGGAGCAGTGACTTCTTCATTGCTGAGCGGCCTTTCAGGTCATGTCGATATTGGACTCGTTTTACTCAAATCAAATCAAATCAAATCAAATTTTATTTGTCACATACACATGGTTAGCAGATGTTAATGCGAGTGTAGCGAAATGCTTGTGCTTCTAGTTCCGACAATGCAGTAATAACAAGTAATCTAACTAACAATTCCAAAACTACTGTCTTGTACACAGTGTAAGGGGATAAAGAATATGTACATAAGGATATATGAATGAGTGATGGTACAGAGCAGCATAGGCAAGATACAGTAGATGGTATCGAGTACAGTATGTACAAATGAGATGAGTATGTAAACAAAGTGGCATAGTTTAAAGTGGCTAGTGATACATGTATTACATAAGGATACAGTCGGTGATATAGAGTACAGTATATACGTATGCATATGAGATGAATAATGTAGGGTAAGTAACATTATATAAGGTAGCATTGTTTAAAGTGGCTAGTGATATATTTACATCATTTCCCATCAATTCCCATTATTAAAGTGGCTGGAGTTGAGTCAGTGTCAGTGTGTTGGCAGCAGCCACTCAGTGTTAGTGGTGGCTGTTTAACAGTCTGATGGCCTTGAGATAGAAGCTGTTTTTCAGTCTCTCGGTCCCAGCTTTGATGCACCTGTACTGACCTCGCCTTCTGGATGATAGCGGGGTGAACAGGCAGTGGCTCGGGTGGTTGATGTCCTTGATGATCTTTATGGCCTTCCTGTGACATCGGGTGGTGTAGATGTCCTGGAGGGCAGGTAGTTTGCCCCCGGTGATGCGTTGTGCAGACCTCACTACCCTCTGGAGAGCCTTACGGTTGAGGGCGGTGCAGTTGCCATACCAGGCGGTGATACAGCCCGCCAGGATGCTCTCGATTGTGCATCTGTAGAAGTTTGTGAGTGCTTTTGGTGACAAGCCGAATTTCTTCAGCCTCCTGAGGTTGAAGAGGCGCTGCTGCGCCTTCTTCACGATGCTGTCTGTGTGAGTGGACCAATTCAGTTTGTCTGTGATGTGTAACTGTGATGTGTAACTGTGATGTGGAACTTAAAACTTGCTACCCTCTCCACTACTGTTCCATCGATGTGGATAGGGGGGTGTTCCCTCTGCTGTTTCCTGAAGTCCACAATCATCTCCTTAGTTTTGTTGACGTTGAGTGTGAGGTTATTTTCCTGACACCACACTCCGAGGGCCCTCACCTCCTCCCTGTAGGCCGTCTCGTCGTTGTTGGTAATCAAGCCTACCACTGTTGTGTCGTCCGCAAACTTGATGATTGAGTTGGAGGCGTGCGTGGCCACGCAGTCGTGGGTGAACAGGGAGTACAGGAGAGGGCTCAGAACGCACCCTTGTGGGGCCCCAGTGTTGAGGATCAGCAGGGAGGAGATGTTGTTGCCTACCCTCACCACCTGGGGGCGGCCCGTCAGGAAGTCCAGTACCCAGTTGCACAGGGCGGGGTCGAGACCCAGGGTCTCGAGCTTGATGACGAGCTTGGAGGGTACTATGGTGTTGAATGCCGAGCTGTAGTCGATGAACAGCATTCTCACATAGGTATTCCTCTTGTCCAGACGGGTTAGGGCAGTGTGCAGTGTGGTTGAGATTGCATCGTCTGTGGACCTATTTGGGCGGTAAGCAAATTGGAGTGGGTCTAGGGTGTCAGGTAGGGTGGAGGTGATATGGTCCTTGACTAGTCTCTCAAAGCACTTCATGATGACGGATGTGAGTGCTACGGGGCGGTAGTCGTTTAGCTCAGTTACCTTAGCTTTCTTGGGAACAGGAACAAACGTGGCCCTCTTGAAGCATGTGGGAACAGCAGACTGGTATAGGGATTGATTGAATATGTCCGTAAACACACCGGCCAGCTGGTCTGCGCATGCTCTGAGGGCGCGGCTGGGGATGCCGTCTGGGCCTGCAGCCTTGCGAGGGTTAACACGTTTAAATGTCTTACTCACCTCGGCTGCAGTGAAGGAGAGACCGCATGTTTTCGTTGCAGGCCGTGTCAGTGGCACTGTATTGTCCTCAAAGCGGGCAAAAAAGTTATTTAGTCTGCCTGGGAGCAAGACATCCTGGTCCGTGACTGGGCTGGATTTCTTCCTGTAGTCCGTGATTGACTGTAGACCCTGCCACATGCCTCTTGTGTCTGAGCCGTTGAATTGAGATTCTACTTTGTCTCTGTACTGGCGCTTAGCTTGTTTGATAGCCTTGCGGAGGGAATAGCTGCACTGTTTGTATTCGGTCATGTTACCAGACACCTTGCCCTGATTAAAAGCAGTGGTTCGCGCTTTCAGTTTCACACAAATGCTGCCATCAATCCACGGTTTCTGGTTAGGGAATGTTTTAATCGTTGCTATGGGAACGACATCTTCAACGCACGTTCTAATGAACTCGCACACCGAATCAGCGTATTTGTCAATGTTGTTATCTGACGCAATACGAAACATCTCCCAGTCCACGTGATGGAAGCAGTCTTGGAGTGTGGAGTCAGCTTGGTCGGACCAGCGTTGGACAGACCTCAGCGTGGGAGCCTCTTGTTTTAGTTTCTGTCTGTAGGCAGGGATCAACAAAATGAAGTCGTGGTCAGCTTTTCCGGAAGGGGGGCGGGGCAGGGCCTTATATGCGTCGCGGAAGTTAGAGTAACAATGATCCAAGGTCTTTCCTCCCCTGGTTGCGCAATCAATATGCTGATAAAATTTGGGGAGTCTTGTTTTCAGATTAGCCTTGTTAAAATCCCCAGCTACAATGAATGCAGCCTCCGGATAAATCGTTTCCAGTTTGCAGAGAGTTAAATAAAGTTCGTTCAGAGCCATCAATGTGTCTGCTTGGGGGGGGATATATACGGCTGTGATTATAATCGAAGAGAATTCTCTTGGTAGATAATGCGGTCTACATTTGATTGTGAGGAATTCTAAATCAGGTGAACAGAAGGATTTGAGTTCCTGTATGTTTCTTTCATCACACCATGTCACGTTGGCCATGAGGCATACGCCCCCGCCCCTCTTCTTACCAGAAAGATGTTTGTTTCTGTCAGCGCGATGAATGGAGAAACCCGTTGGCTGCACCGCTTCGGATAGAGTCTCTCCAGTGAGCCATGTTTCAGTGAAGCAAAGGACGTTACAGTCTCTGATGTCCCTCTGGAATGCTACCCTTGCTCGGATTTCATCAACCTTGTTGACAAGAGACTGGACATTGGCAAGAAGAATGCTAGGGAGTGGTGTGCGCTGTGCCCGTCTCCGGAGTCTGACCAGAAGACCGCCTCGTTTCCCTCTCTTTCGGAGTTGTTTTTTTGGGTCGCTGCATAGGATCCACTCCGTTGTCCTGTTTGTAAGGCAGAACACAGGGTCCGCGTCGCGAAAAACATATTCTTGGTCGTACTGATGGTGAGTTGACGCTGATCTTATATTCAGTAGTTCTTCTCGACTGTATGTAATGAAACCTAAGATGACCTGGGGTACTAATGTAAGAAATAACACGTAAAAAAACAAAAAACTGCATAGTTTCCTAGGAACGCGAAGCGAGGCGGCCATCTCTGTCGGCGCCGGAAGGATATACTGTGGATATAGATCATTTTGTACCTGTTTCCTCCAGCATCTTCACAAGGTCCTTTGGTGTTGTTCTGGGACTGATTCGCACTTTTCGCACCAAAGAACGTTTATCTCTAAGCGACAGAGCGCGTCTTCTTCCTGAGCGGTATGATGGCTTCGTTGTCTCATGGTGTTATACTTGCGCACCATTGTTTGTACAGATGAATGTGGTACCTTCAGAGATTTGGAAATTGCTTCCAAGGATGAACCAGACTTGTGGAGGTCTAAAAAAATTTTCTGAGGTCTTAGCTGATTTCTTTTGATTTCCCCATGATGTCAAGCAAAAAGGCATTGAGTTTGAAGGTAGGCCTTGAAACACATCCACAGGTGCACCTCCAATCGACTCAAATGATTAGCCTTTCAGAAGCTTCTAAAGCCATGACATAATTTCCTGGAATTTTCCAAGCTGTTTAAGGGCACAGTCAACTTGGTGTATGTAAACTTCGGACCCACTGGAATCGTGATACAGTGAAATATAAGTGAAATAATCTGTCTGTAAACAATTGTTGGAACAATTACTTGTGTCATGCACAAAGTAGATGTCCTAACCGACTTGCCAAAACTATAGTTTGTTAACAAGAGATTTGTGGAGTGGTTGAAAAACAAGTTTTAATGACTGCAACCTAAGTGTGTGTAAACTTACGACTTCAACTGTATATAGGGAAGGTAATCAGGGAGGTGATGGAGTCCAGGTGAGTCTAATGACGCGCAGATGCGCGTAACGATGGTGACAGGTGTGCGCCTTAACGAGCAGCCTGGTGGCCTAGAGGCCAGAGTGGGAGCACACGTGACAGTTCTCAAAAATATAGCATCGTATTTAGTCAAACACAATTCTCATGAGTTTCCTAAGAATAGGCAGCAAACTGATTGGGTTGGCTGTTAGATCCAGCAAAGGGAGCTTTGCTATTTTTAGGTAGTGGAATTACTTTAGCTTCCTACAGGCGTGGTACTTTAGCTTACTTTAGCTTCCTTACATGCCTGTGGACAAAATCTCCTTTAGGCTTTGGTTAAAGATCTAGCAAATAGACTGTTCCATTCTCAATAGTAATCAAGGTTGTTTATACCTGGTGGCTCATCATTATCGATGGATAACAATAGTTTCCCCACCTCTCCCACACTAACCTGACTAAATTCAAAACAGCAGTCCTTCTCTTTTATTATTAGATATTTTATTTAAAAAATAGATATATAAGATGGTTCACTGTTAAATGTTGTCATTTCACTTCTGTGTTTTTCCACTTTACTAGAAAACATTGAAATGATTGGCAATATGGAATGGTTTTCTTGTAAATGACCCATCCATGACAAATCAACTACAATGAACGACGGAGATTGGGTTTTCTACCCATGATATCATTTAAGGTGCTTCAAAGTCATTTTTCCATTGTGTTTTATGTCATTTGTCTTGGTTTGGTAATATAGTTTCCTCTTGTTTTTGTTAAGTTTAGTCACACAATGTCACAATGTGCAGTATGTTAACCAATCAGCTGAGCAGCCTTACTAATTTGCCACCTCTTTTGCATCATGAACCATACAATTGTTTCAATTTATCACGGAGAAAAGCTTTGCAGCGTTAGTGAAAATATGATCAATACATTTAAATGTGTTTTATTTTTAAATTGAACTTTTATTTAACGAGGAAAAGCTTAGTGGTTAGGGAATGTTTAGTTTAGAACAGATTTAGAACAGATTCTTATTGACAATGACGGCCTACCCCGGCCAAACCCGGGCGACGCTGGGACAATTGTGAGACGTCCCCTATGGGACTCCAAATCACGGCCGGTCGTACAAGAGGATGTCACAGACCCAACACTATTGTTAGGTATAGCACTACAGTAGTCCGAGTAGTCTGAAAAAAAAGAGTATCATAACTGATATGGGAAATTTTCTGGATACATTTATCCAGAAATTATTATTTTTTGTAATTATACATGATCTGAAAATGTTTTATTATCGGGTGTCAGCATCTTTCTCATGTCAGTCAGTCAATTGAGGTGATCTAAATTACTCATTTGGCTATTTTGCCTGTCTGTAAAGAGAAGGGTGGCTGTAAGGTTGATCCTGCTGCTCTGATTGGGTAGAGTGAAGCTGTTTTTCAGTCCGATCATTCAAACTGCTGCAGCCTCCTGTTAGCCTGCTACCGCAATAAATCAAATGGCAAGGACGTTTTCTATCAAGATATCAATGTGCATAATATCTAACAAGCAGGCGACGGTAGACATAAAATATGAAACATCGACGTGCTTTCTGACTGTAGCAAACTCTGACTATCTGCTCGCTGCAAGTTGAGGACACAGACACACACCCTTCCGCAGCTCCTAATCTGCAGTTTGTTTCGTCAATAAATGTGTAGAGATATATATTTTGACAACATATACTTAGGCATATTAAAAACGTCATTTTTTTCCCCCTGGTTACAAGTAGTATCATCCAATCCGACTATCAACTGACAATTTACGGATACGATTACGAATATGAGTATGACCACATCGGCAAACCCTTAGTATGCACTCTAGTTGGTAAAAACCTGATAATACCAGGCATTAGTCACACCAGTCAATGTTCATGTCACCCTCTCTGTTAACCTCACACACACACACACATACACTATCAAGCATTGTACTGACTGCTCTTGGAGGCCCTATAGCAGCAACCCAAAAGAAGAAGCTTTAGATGAGGCACGTGAGCCAGAGCAGGGTACTACAAAGGGAATAGGGAATAGGGTGTAATTTGGGATGAGAGAGAGAGAGAGAGATTACATTACAAACACAGTCATATATGTCTCTCTGTCTGGATATAGGGTGTAGACTGGTGCAGTTTAAACTGCCAACCGGATTCCCCAAAACATTTGTTATTTGACTTGACAGGGGAGGCTTTTTCCGTCTCATTAACAGTTTGCTGTCAAGGAAATGTGGTTTATGACTCGGGGTGTGTGTTCGGTCCCAGTCTTGAAGAGAGGCCGATGGGATTGGATAAAACAGTTCGCCATGGTGATGGATTGATGTTCTAAACGTGTTGTCAGGCAGGTAATATTGACTGATACATGATGCTAAACACAGCTAGGCTAGCAGACAGTATCTTGTTTTTGTCTGTTTGTTTCTCTGGTTATATTGACTGATGATGCGGTACACAACGAGGCTAGCATGCATGTCCTTGTTTTGCCTGTTCTGGTGTCTATATTCAGTAATAGTGATGCACAGACATGTCTCTGGGATGGTTTCATTACCATGTCATTCACTGATGATTAGATCAAAGTCCGTATTAACAAAGCGCCTTGAAGTAGAAGCTCTGATCTAGGATCCTCGTAATCTCACCCAATCCATGTAATCATATTCATTATTATCTAAAAACGTAAAACTGATCTTCACTTTGAGACTCTTTATGAAAACAGGTCTAGATCTAGATATACATTGACCCCATTTCAGTGAGACATACTGTTTCTCGTGATTTCTTTATAAGCTCTATAACCTAGGGAAACACCCGCGTACACAGTCAAATGGCAGCAGTATCTACCACATATAAAAAATGTTCTCTTAGCCACCTATCCACTGTTTGCTCACCCTCATCATGAGTTTTTCTCCCATTTGCCCTGTTCTTATCACAATTCTCTCATCCCGACATGACGCTAAGTTTGGAAACTTAGAAACGCTGTGAACCACAACATGGTTTTTCTCATTTTAAAGAGAGATTAGACACACAAGGCAGGTGAAGCCACACATTAAGACTCTTCAGTTAAATATTAATGGCTGCCGGACCTGAAATAGGCCACCACGTCATTAACTTTAAAAAATATTTGTAACTCTTTCTTTTCAAATTACTCAGCAAAATCACATCTAGAAAGTTGCTTAGGTGATGGAATAACTCATGCAAAATTGTGTCTGGAAGGAGACAAGTAACATGGCTAACAGATATTGGTAGTACAGGAAAAACATCTCCGTGAAGCCCCATAGAGACTGCCAGAGGTCCGGAAAACAGGCCCTCCGATTTGACACACTGAACTCTGTCTGAGAAGTAGTTGGTGAACCAGGTGAGGCAGTCTTTTGAGAAACCAAGGCTGTTGAGTCTCCCAATAAGAATGTGGTGATTGACAGAGTCGAAAGTCTCGGCCAGATAGATGGCAGTTATAATTGTGTTTAGTACCTTGAGCGTGGCTGAGGTGCACCCATGACTAGCTCGGAAACCAGATTGCATAGCGGAGAAGGTACGGTGGGATTCGAAATGATCGGTGATCTGTTTGTTAACTTGGCTTTCAAAGACCTTAGAAGGCAGGGTATGATAGATATAGGCTAGTAATTGCGGCGGATAATTTTAGAAAGAGATGGTCCAGATTGTCTAGCCCAGCTGATTTGTAGGGGCCCAGATTTTGCAACTCTTTCAGAACATCAGCTATCTTGATTTGGGTGAAGAAGAAATGGGGGGGCTTGGACAAGTTGCTGCGCGGGTTGACCGGGGTAGGAGTAGCCAAGTGAAAAGCATGGCCAGCTGTAGAAAAATGCTTATTACAATTCTCAATTATCGTGGATTTATCGGTGGTGACAGTGTTTCCTATCCTCAGTGCAGTGGGCAGCTGGGAGGAGGTGCTCTTCTTCTCCATGGACTTTACAGTGTCCCATAACTTTTTGGAGTTTGTGCTACAGGATGCAAATTTCTGTTAGAAAAAGCTAGCCTTTGCTTTCCTAACTACCTGTGTATATTGGTTGTGTGAAGTGGAGTGGTTTGAGGAAATTAAGTATTAAGTATTAAGTATCTGCCCCTTTTTTTTCCAATTTTCTCCTAAAATGACATACCCCATATCTAATCTTCTGTAGCTCAGGAGCTGAAGCATTGATATGCATATTCTTGATACCATTTGAAAGGAAACACTTTGAAGTTTGTGGAAATATAATATAAATATATTTAATGTAGCAGAATATAACACATTAGATCTGGTAAAAGATAATACATAGATAAAAACATGTGTATCTTTGAAATGCAAGAAAAGGGTCATAATGTATTATTCCAGGCAAGGAGCATTTTAGACTTTGGCCACTAGATGGCAGCAGTGTATGTGCAAAGTTTTAGACTGATCCAAAAAACCATTGCATATCTGTTGAAAATGTTGTATCAAGACTGCCCAAATGTGCCTAATTGGTTAATTCATACATTTTCAAGTTCATATTTGTGCACTCTCTTCAAACAATAGTATGGTATTATTTCACTGTAATAGGTACTGTACATTGGACAGTGCAGTTAGATTTGAGGTAAATAACACTGAAACATGCACGAGAGCACCAGCTGTACCGGAAGACTGTGTGATCACGCTCTCCGCAGCCGATGTGAGTAAGATCTTTAGACAGGTCAACATTCACAAGGCCGCAGGGTCAGACGAAATACAAGAACGTATACTGTGAGCATGGGCTGACCAACTAGCAAGTGACATTTTCAACCTCTCCGAGTCCGAGTCTGTAATACCAACATGTTTAAAGCAGACCACCACAGTGCCTATGCCAAAGAACACTAAGGTAACCTGCCTAAATGACTACCGACCCGTAGCACTCGCGTCTGTAGCCATGAAGTGCTTTGAAAGGCTGGTCATGGCTCACACCAACACCATCATCCCAGAAACCCTAGACCCACTCCAATTTGCATATCGCCCCAACAAATTCACAGATGATGCAATCTCTATTGCGCTCCACACTTCCCTTTCCCACCTGGACAAAAGAAACCTCTATGTAAGACTGCTATTCAATGACTACAGCTCAGCGTTCAACACTATAATGCCCTCAAAACTCATCAATAAGCTAAGGACCCTGGGACTAAACACCTCCCTCTGCAACTGGATCCTGGACTTCCTGACAGGCCACCCCCAGGTGGTAAGGGTAGGTAACAACACATCCTCCATGCTGGTCATCAACACAGGGGCCCCTCAGGGGTGCGTGCTCTGCCCCATCCTGTAGTCCCTGTTCACTCATGACTGCACGGCCAGGCACGACTCCAACATCATCATTAAATCTGCCGATGACACAACAGCGGTAGGCCTCATCACCAACAACAACGATACAGCCTATAGGGAGGAGGTCAGAGACCTGGCCTTGTGGTGCCAGTAAAACAACTTCTCCCTCAACGTGATCAAGACAAAGGAGATTATTGTAGACTACAGGAAAAAGAGGACAGAGCACGGCCCCATTCTCATCGATGGAGCAGGTTGAGAGCTTCAAGTTCCTTGGTGTCCACATCACCAACAAACTAGCATGGTCCAAGCACACCATGACAGTCGTGAAGCTGGCATGACAAAACCTTTTCCCCCTCAGGAGACTTTGAGATTTGGCAGATTTGGCATGGGTCCTCAGATCCTCAAATGGTTCTACAGCTGCACCATCGAGAGCATGGTTGCATCACTGCCTGATATGGCAACTGCTCGGCCTCCGACTGCAAGGCACCACAGAGGGTAGTGCGAACGGCCCAGTCCATCACTGGGGCCAAGCTTCCTGCCATCCAGGACCTCTATACCAGACGGTGTCAGAGGAAAGCCCTAAAAAATGTCAAATACTCCAGCTACCATAGTCATAAACTGTTCTCTCTGCTACCACACGGCAAGCGGTACCAGAGCGCCAAGTCTAGGTCCAAGAGGCTTCTAAACAGCTTCTACCACTAAGACATAAGACTCCTGAACATCTAGTCAAATGTCTACCCAGACTATTCTCATTGCCCCCCCCCCCTCCCCCCCTACACCCCCTCTCCACACCGCTGCCACTCCCTGTTGTTATCTATGCACAGTCACTTTAATTAACTCTACCTACATGTACATACTACCTCAACTAACCGGTGACCCTGCACATTGACTCTGTACTGGCACCCCTTTTATAGATTGTTATTTTTTTAATGCTGCTCGTTAATTATTTGTTACTTTTATCTCTTATTAATCTTATCCGTATTTTTTTAAACTGCACTGTCAGTTAGTAAGTAATCAATTCACTGTAAGGTCTACCTACACCTGTTGAATTCGGCGCATGTGACTAAATAAATGATTTGGTCTGTAAACTACCTCTATTTCTACCTAGGTCTGCCTAGCTGGTCAGTAAACTACCTCAATATCTACCTAGGTCTGCCTAGCTGGTCAGTAAACTACCTCTATTTCTACCTAGGTCTGCCTAGCTGGTCAGTAAACTACCTCTATATCTACCTAGGTCTGCCTAGCTGGTCAGTAAACTACCTCTACATCTACCTAGGTCTGCCTAGCTGGTCAGTAAACTACCTCTATTTCTACCTAGGTCTGCCTAGCTGGTCAGTAAACTACCTCTATTTCTACCTAGGTCTGCCTAGCTGGTCAGTAAACTACCTCTATTTCTACCTAGGTCTGCCTAGCTGGTCAGTAAACTACCTCTATTTCTACCTAGGTCTGCCTAGCTGGTCTGTAAACTACCTCTATATCTACCTAGGCCTTATAGGCTGTCTCATGTCCTAATAAAATAGGAATGTATTCCTCAGCAATGGAAGCCTGAAGAACCTGTAACTGACTGAATCGTTCCAGAGCTACACCTGAGCAGATATCGTCTTTAAGGGGATCATGCAGCACTGTTTAATGTAGCAAGTTAAACCTCTTTTTAGCCACTACACGTCGTTATATCCATGGCGATACATTATGTGTTGGATTTATGGTTCATGACACACTAAAACATGATTTATGTTTCTGTGTGTGTTTGTATGTGTTTGTGTGTGTGTGTGTGTGTGTGTGTGTGTAGGTGTGTGTGGACGTGTTTAACTATACTTGTGGGGACCTGACGAGAATAGTAAACAGACACAAATTTGACCAGCCGGGGACATTTTGTTGGACTCCACAAGGTCAAATGCTATTTCTAGGGGGTTTAGGTTTAAGGTTAGAATTAGAGTTAGAGTTAGAATTAGGTTTAGGGTTAGGTTTAGGTTTAGTTTTAGGGTTAGAATTAGAATTAGGTTTAGGTTTAGTTTTAGGGTTAGAATTAGGTTCAGGGTTAGGTTTAGTTTTAGGATTAGAATTAGGTTCAGGTTTAGGAGTTAGGTTTAGAATTAGGTTTAGGGTTAGAATTAGGTTCAGGGTTAGGAGTTAGGGTTAGAATTAGGTTTAGGGTTAGGTTTAGTTTTAGGATTAGAATTAGGTTCAGGGTTAGAATTAGGTTCAGGTTTAGGAGTTAGGTTTAGAATTAGTTTTAGGGTTAGAATTAGATTCAGGTCAAAATTAGGTTCAGGTCAAAACATTATACAATACAACTGCAGTAGCAATTAACAGTGTGCGGGACTCTACATTGCATCCTTGAGAAAGACCGGTGGTGTAAAGTAACTTAGTAAAAATACTTTCAAATGAACTCAAATCAAATTGTATTGGTCAACTGAGCCGAATACAACAGGTGTAGACTTTACCGTGAAATTCCTACTTATGAAATGCGTACCTTCCCAACGATGAAGAGTTAAATAATAACAATGCAAATAACATACAGTAGTAACACAAGAGGAAGAAAATACACACTGGAGCTATATACAGGGAGTACCAGTACCACATCAATGTGGATATTTATACAGGAAGTACCAGTACCAGATCAATGTGGAGATTTATACAGGAAGTACCAGTACCAGATTAATGTGGAGCTATATACAGGAAGTACCAGTACCAGATCAATGTGGAGCTATATACAGGAAGTACCAGTACCAGATCAATGTGGAGATTTATACATGGAGTACCAGTACCAGATCAATGTGGAGCTATATACAGGGAGGACCATATCAATGTGGAGCTATATACAGGAAGTACCAGTACCAGATCAATGTGGAGATTTATACAGGAAGTACCAGTACCAGATTAATGTGGAGCTATATACAGGAAGTACCAGTACGAGATCAATGTAGAGTTATATACAGGAAGTACCAGTACAAGGTCAATGTGGAGCTATATACAGAGAGTACCAGTACCAGATCACTGTGGAGCTATATACAGGAAGTACCAGTCCCAGATCAATGTGGAGCTATATACAGGAAGTACCAGTACCAGATCAATGTGGAGCTATATACAGGGAGTACCAGCACCAGATCAATGTGGAGCTATATACAGGGAGTACCAGATCAATGTGGAGCTATATAGAGGAAGTACCAGTCCCAGATCAATGTGGAGCTATATACAGGGAGTACCAGTACCAGATCACTGTGGAGCTATATGCAGGAAGTACCAGATCAATGCAGAGCTTTATACAGGGAGTACCAGTACCATATCAATGTGGAGCTATATACAGGAAGTACCAGGTCAATGTGGAGCTATATACAGGAAGTACCAGATCAATGTTGAGCTTAATACAGGAAGTTCCAGATCAATGCAGAGCTATATACAGGAAGTACCAGATCAATGTTGAGCTATATACAGGGAGTACCAGATCAATGTGAAGCTATATACAGGAAGTACCAGTACCAGATCAATGTGGAGCTATATACAGGAAGTACCAATACCAGATCAATGTGGAGCTATATACAGGAAGTACCTTTACCAGATCAATGTGGAGCTATATACAGGAAGTACCAGTACCAGATCAATGTGGATCTATATAGAGGAAGTAGCAATACCAGATCAATGTGGAGCCATATACATGGAGTACCAGTACCAGATCAATATGCAGGGGTGTGAGTTATTTGCGGTACATTTTTACATGAAGGCAGGGTAAAGTGACTAGGATAGATCAGGATAGATAATAAGGTATTTGAGGTATATGTGTACATAACGTCAGGTTAAATTGACTAGGATAGATCAGGATAGAAAATAAGGTATTTGAGGTATATGTGTACATAACGTCAGGTTAAATTGACTAGGCATCAGAATAGATCATACTAAAAGTATGAATACAGAACAGAGTAGCAGCAGCATATTATGTGTATGATGTGTGTGTGTGTGTGTGTGTGTGTGCGCGTGCGCGCGTGCGTGTGAGCGCGTGCGTGTGTGCGTATGTAGTGTATGTGAATGTGTGGGTTTTTGTGTTGGGGTGTCCGTGGAGTGTGTGTGATGCTCTCGTTGGTGCAGCAGTGGATGTTATGAGGATCATGCCAAATCTTTTCAGCCCCCTGAGAGGGAAGAAGTGCTGACGTGCCCTCTTCACGACTGTATGGGTTTGTGTGGACCATAATAAGTCTTTAGTGATGTGGGTGCCAAGGAACTTGAAGCTCTCAACCCGCTCCACAACAGTTCCGTCGATGTGGATGGGGGCGTGCTCTCCCCTCTTGCTCCTATAGTCCATGATCATCTCCTTCGTCTTCTTGACGTTGAGTGAGAGGTTATTGTCCTGGCACCACACTGCCAAGTCACTGACCTCCTCCTTGTAGGCTGTCTCATCGCCATTGGTGATCATGCCTACCACTGTCGTGTCATCATCAAACTTGACGATGGTGTTGGAGTCGTACGATGCCACGAAGTCGTGGGTGAACAGGGAGTACAAGAGGGGACTGAGCACGCACCCCTGAGGGGCCCCAGTGTTGAGGATCAGTGTGGCAGATGTGTTGTTACCTACCCTCACCACCTGGGGCGGTCCGTCAGGAAGTTTGGGATCCAGTTGCAGGAGGAGATGTTTAGTCCTAGGGTGCTTAGCTTAGTGATGAGCTTTGTGGTGAGGTGTATGACCCCCATAAATACCTTTCCCCCTTTCCTCTCTTTACTCTACAGATGTGACTCTAGGAAAGCCCTTTGTTAGCATATAGAGAATCTGGTAACATCAAAAGGGTGGGGAACGCAACCATATTTCAGTAATCCAACCAGCTGAAAATCTGCGTTGGTACTTAAAGAACATTGTCGTCTGAGACATTATTACTGATGATTGGATGACATCAACTGTATCTTGGAAAGTCTACACATTCTAGTTATCAGATTCACATGGAATTGTTGTGCAATTTAAATGTTTAAATATGAAACTATTTGTGAAAAGATTAAATATCATTTTTAGCTTCTTAATGAGAGAACGGTTTGTTACCCCCTCGCCGACCACTCTGCTCACTCAGAGGCCCCGCCCAAGTGAACAGACATTTGTTGTAAACTATGAAACACGCCCTTCTTTCCCACCACTACATAAGCCCCTTGACGAAAATGTAACTTTGTTTTCCTGAGGAAGCAAGGACTGCTGTCCATACGTTAAAAGGGCTAATATCAACTACAGAACTAAGCCAACCTCAGCGTGAGCTCTGGTTGCGAACAGTTGAATGTCAATAACCTAACGAAAATAGCATCGTGTTCCTGGTGACGTGAGGACTGCTATCCATACTTTAAAAGGGCGAATTTCAACTTGGAAGTGACGATCGACGCGCTGGAAGGATGAATTTTGACTATACCAGCCAGAATATATCATGAGCTTATAGTATGGCAACTTGGTATGAACTTTGAACTCTTATTCACTAAAGAAGTGATACCTCATAGCCGTTGAGTTAGCAGCAGCAGCTGTAAACGTGGGCTAGGAAAGGAAGGACAAAGTATCTGTTCTACCACACGACGACGGTACTACAACGTATTCACTTTACCACCAGACATTCTTCAGAAGACAAGAGATCCCTGCTGGGCAACCCGGCCTTCCATCTACAACCAACCTATCGAAGCGCAGGTCAGGTCAGAGTAAATATTTCTTGCATTTTCCTTTTCCAAATGTGCGGTATTTAGAATGCATAAGATTCTGTATTTACGATAGCATTGCTGCATTGGGTCCGATAGAGACCCAAACCTTTTGTTCCTCAGTCTTCCCGCGCTTTCATTCAAACCCAACCCCCTTTCTTTGTGTAACCAGCCGTCATATCGGTTCCGTCCACCAGGGACGTTTTCTTTTATGACATAATTAGTAATCAATGTATGATCCATCTTGTGTATATGTAATTCTGTGTGATTATTTAGAAATTTAGTAAATAAATAATTAAACCACATTTTGTACTGCTATTTCAACTTGTTAGCCAGGGTTTGTGAAGATAACCAAGATTTCAACGACGTTCAGATGAGACTGTGTCACGGGCACCGTAAGAAGTGGCCCAAGGTGCAGCGTGGTGAGCGTTTATTTAGATAAATGTCGCCAACAAAACAAAGAAACAACCGTGAAGCTTAACTAACGCTATAGTGCCCCTAACAAAGACAACTACCCACACCGAAAGGAGGGGAAAAGGGCTACCTAAGTATGATTCCCAATCAGAGACAACAATAGACAGCTGTCCCTGATTGACAACCATACCCGGCCAAAACATAGAAATAAAGAAACATAGAAAACAAAACATAGAATGCCAACACCCTGATCAACCCAAAATAGAGACATAAACAGGCTCTCTCAGTTCAGGACGTGACAGACTGAATAAGGTGACGATTAATAATTGACTGCTATTGATGTAAAAGATTACCAGGTCTTTAAGAGTTTATTTGGAAGATAACAACTCTATAAAAATTATTTCTTGCTGCCCCGACTTTCTAGTTAACTACATTTACATGATTGGTTTAATCAGGTAATATTAATTACAGAGAATGAAATTATTTTATAAAATAGCATGTCATATCCAAATTCTGCAGGCCAAAGACACGACACCACTAGGGTGTTGAACACTGAGATGTAGTAAATGAACAACATTCACACATACACACATTGTCCAGGTGGGAAAGGGCAGGATGTAGTGCAATTGAGATTGCGTTATCTGATGACCTGTTGGGGTGGTATGCGAATTGGAGTGGGTCTAGGGTTTTCCTGGATGTGGTGTTGATGTGAGACATGACCAGCCTTTCAAAAGGCCTTCATGGCTACTAATGTGAGTGCAAACGGGCAGTAGTCATTTAGGCAGATTACCTTCACTTTCTTGGGCACGGGGACTATGGTTAAATTTATTTACTATGGTGGTCTGCATTAAACATGAAATATTACAGTTTAGAATGTCCCGTTGGTAGTGTAATCTTGAAAGGAGCTCAATCAGTATATTTTCCAATGATTGCACGTTGGCCAATAGAATGGACGATAGATGCGGGTTACCCCCTCGCCGACTAATTCTCACAAGGCACCCCTATCTCCAAACCCTGTATTTCCATCTTCTCATCACACGAAAGACAGGTATTTGGGCCTGGTCTCAGGGGAATCGGAATGAGTAATCGCTGTTCAGATGTCCAGAAGCTATTTTCGGTAGAGACGGTAGCAGCAACATGCTGTACAAAATAAGTTACATATGTTATTTTTTATAAAAAGCACAGTTGGTTAGGAGCCCGTAAAACGACAGTCATCCCTTCTGGCGCCATTATCATATAGATGACCACCACTCCAGATACTTCTCTCTTACTAGCCCTGATATAGATGACCACCACTCCAGATACTTCTCTCTTACTAGCCCTGATATAGATGACCACCACTCCAGATACTTCTCTCTTACTAGCCCTGATATAGATGACCACCACTCCAGATACTTCTCTCTTACTAGCCCTGATATAGATGACCACCACTCCAGATACTTCTCTCTTACTAGCCCTGATATAGATGACCACCACTCCAGATACTTCTCTCTTACTAGCCCTGATATAGATGACCACCACTCCAGATACTTCTCTCTTACTAGCCCTGATATAGATGACCACCACTCCAGATACTTCTCTCTTACTAGCCCTGATATAGATGACCACCACTCCAGATACTTCTCTCTTACTAGCCCTGATATAGATGACCACCACTCCAGATACTTCTCTCTTACTAGCCCTGATATAGATGACCACCACTCCAGATACTTCTCTCTTACTAGCCCTGATATAGATGACCACCACTCCAGATACTTCTCTCTTACTAGCCCTGATATAGATGACCACCACTCCAGATACTTCTCTCTTACTAGCCCTGATATAGATGACCACCACTCCAGATACTTCTCTCTTACTAGCCCTGATATAGATGACCACCACTCCAGATACTTCTCTCTTACTAGCCCTGATATAGATGACCACCACTCCAGATACTTCTCTTACTAGCCCTGATATAGATGACCACCACTCCAGATACTTCTCTCTTACTAGCCCTGATATAGATGACCACCACTCCAGATACTTCTCTCTTACTAGCCCTGATATAGATGACCACCACTCCAGATACTTCTCTTACTAGCCCTGATATAGATGACCACCACTCCAGATACTTCTCTCTTACTAGCCCTGATATAGATGACCACCACTCCAGATACTTCTCTCTTACTAGCCCTGATATAGATGACCACCACTCCAGATACTTCTCTCTTACTAGCCCTGATATAGATGACCACCACTCCAGATACTTCTCTCTTACTAGCCCTGATATAGATGACCACCACTCCAGATACTTCTCTTACTAGCCCTGATATAGATGACCACCACTCCAGATACTTCTCTCTTACTAGCCCTGATATAGATGACCACCACTCCAGATACTTCTCTCTTACTAGCCCTGATATAGATGACCACCACTCCAGATACTTCTCTTACTAGCCCTGATATAGATGACCACCACTCCAGATACTTCTCTCTTACTAGCCCTGATATAGATGACCACCACTCCAGATACTTCTCTCTTACTAGCCCTGATATAGATGACCACCACTCCAGATACTTCTCTCTTACTAGCCCTGATATAGATGACCACCACTCCAGATACTTCTCTCTTACTAGCCCTGATATAGATGACCACCACTCCAGATACTTCTCTCTTACTAGCCCTGATATAGATGACCACCACTCCAGATACTTCTCTCTTACTAGCCCTGATATAGATGACCACCACTCCAGATACTTCTCTCTTACTAGCCATATAGATATTTAGCCGACCTTCCGCCAGATACTTCTCTCTTACTAGCCAGCAGGTGTTATAGATGACCACCACTCCAGATACTTCACTAGCCCTGATATAGATGACCACCACTCCAGATACTTCCTTGCCAGTATTTAGCCGACCTTCCGCCAGGCAGCAGGTGTGTCCGCCACCCACACCTATTCCTTGTATCCCTCTCTTGAGAGCACAGTACACAGCGTCTTCCATTGTACGGTTTATCTGAAGCAGATCCAAAGTTAAATAAAGACATGCCAGGCACGCCTCTGAATAGCCTTACAATATCCCCCCCCCCCCCCCCCCCACACCTCCTCCCCCCCACACCTCCTCCCAATAAAGGACGTATTCCATGGAGGTCTGAAAAAGTTAAACTCATTGGTTTATAATCAATTTAATGTTTGGAAGCATCAACATCACTAGTGTGCTGGGGTTTTCCTGTCTATTTAGTTTCTATGGATGTTTAAAATGTAGTCATACTGGCTGCTACCTGAGAAACTTGCGGATAGGAAATCCTTGTCTAATCTGTGCTCCAGTACGCTGCACAAGAAATCAATGTGGATATTTCTCTGCCTCCGCAGCCTGTTGGAAATGGCTGAGCCTAATTGGCCAGATGATCTGTGGCGACGTGAAGCGGTGAGAGCAGGAACACACAAACACCCCCAGGATAAATAGAGTAGAGGATTATGGGAGCGGAGATAATCCAAAACGATAAAGAACAAAACCCTGCAATCAGGAAGAGAAAGCCCTTTTGGCGAGTAAAAAGCTCATTAAAAAGCTGTGAAAAACATTCTGTATCCCAAAATGGCACCCTATTCCCTATGGGCCCTGGTTGAAAGTATTGCACTGTATATGGAATAGGGTGCCATTTGGTACACAAACACTGTTTTATAGTCATCCTGTGATTAATAAAGGGAGATAACGAAAGATGTTAGGGCAGGGGGCAAAACCTCAGATGACAGGCTTTTTACAATGGGTTTACTGGACCCGCTAACTGTGATTGTGTTGGCATGTGTGAACCAGTAACTGATTACATTAAAGTATAGACCTCTGTCAAGCATAGACCGCTGTCAAGGATAGACCTCTGTCAAGCATAGACCTCTGGCAAACATAGACCTCCGTCAAGCATAGACCTCCGTCAAGCATAGACCTCCGTCAAGCATAGACCTCCGTCAAGGATAGACCTCCGTCAAGGATAGACCTCCGTCAAGGATAGACCTCTGTCAAGCATAGACCTCTGGCAAACATAGACCTCCGTCAAGCATAGACCTCAGGCAAGCGTAGACCTCCGGCAAGCGTAGACCTCCGGGAAGCGTAGACCTCCGCAAGCGTAGACCTCCGGCAAGCGTAGACCTCGGCAAGCGTAAACCTCTGGCAAGCGTAGACCTCTGGCAAGCGTAGACCTCTGGCAAGCATAGACCTCTGGCAAGCATAGACCTCTGGCAAGCATAGACCTCTGTGTGATATTAATCAACTGCATTACATTACAATGACTGGTTGTTTAACCAGGGGATGTTAGCAGGCTGTCCACCTCAATGTCTCCTTAGTTTATAAGCTAGTAATAATATATTAACGTACTCTATAACCTTTAGCAGACGCTTCAATCTGAAGAGGTCCTCATTTTTTTTTGAGGACCACATATTGAGGACCATATATTGAGGACCATATATTGAGGACGACCATATATTGAGGACCATATATTGTGGACCATATTGAGGACCATATATTGAGGACGACCATATATTGAGGACCATAGTATATTGAGGACTATATATTGAGGACCAGATATTGAGGACCATATTGACCATATATTTGGGCTCCCAAGTGGCGCAGCGGTCCAAGGCACTGCATCTCAGTGCAAGAGGCGTCACTACATTAGGGAGGCACACAATTGGCCCAGCGTCGTCCGGGTTTGGCCAGAGTAGGCAGTCATTGTAAATAAGAATTTGTTCTTAACTGACTTGCCTGGTTAAATAAAGGTTAAATAAAAAATAAAAATAAATAAAATTGAGAATCATAAGTATATTGCTGAAGCTCAAAATTCTCCTCATAGAAATCTAACAGAACGAATTTCTTCCCTGTCTTCCCTACCCGGGGCTTGACCCCTGAACCCTCTGTACACAACGCTCTGTCATTCAAAGTCGCCAATACTAGCTGAGGGCAAGACTAAGGTCAACTGTCGAACCGTGATAGACAGTTGATTTCAGATCTCAGGGAGGGTGACGCACGACGGCTGCTAGAGGGGTTGGCGGGTGGTGGGTGGCAGGACACAATGCACATTGGCTAACCGGGCTATCAGCACCGTGTCCCGCCAACCCCTCTTTACACTACTGCTACTCTCTGTTCATCATATATGCATAGTCACTTTAACCATATCTACATGTACATACTACCTCAATCAGCCTGACTCACCGGTGCTTGTATGTAGCTTCGCTACTTTTATAGCCTCACTACTGTTTTTCACTGTCTTTTTACTGTTGTTTTATGTCATTACTTACCTATTGTTCACCTAATACCTTTTTTGCACTGTTGGTTAGAGCCTGTAAGTATGCATTTCACTGTAAGGTGTTGTATTCGGCGCACGTGACAAATAAACTTTGATTTGAAATCAATAGCCTGCTTGCTCATGTCTGTTACATCTGCTATATTAAAGTAAGAAACCTCCACTATAGGCTCGTATGTGGTCAAATACATCTTGTTGATTGTCTAATTGACTACGGTTGTCAAGGTCTTCCCAAAAGAGAAAAACAAAGAGAAAAACAATCACTGTCCAAAACAGTTGATTAGCAGTCGTTGCTTATGAACAAAGAGGATCAGTGTCTTCCTAAAGCCAGAGTGAAATTGTTTGGTTGACATTTAAATGAGGTCTACATGTTTATCCATGTCTTAGATTACAGCGTACATACAAACAAAAATACAGGACCAGTGAAAAGTTTGGACACACCTACTCATTCAAGGGTTTTCCTTTATTTAGACTGTTTTCTACATTGTAGAACAATAGTGAAGACATCAAAACTATAAAATAACACATTGGAAATCATCTAGTAAACAAAAAAGTGTGAAACAAATCAAAATACACTTTAGATTTTAGATTATTCAAAGTAGCCACCCTTTGCCTTGATGACAGCTTTACACACTTTTGGCATTCTCTCAACCAGCTTCACTTGGAATGCTTTTCCAACGGTCTTGAAGGAGTTACCACATTTGCTGAGCACTTGTTGGCTGCTTTAACTTTACTCTGTAGTCCAACTCATCCCAAACCATCTCAATTGGGTTGAGGTCAGGTGATTGTGGAGGCCAGGTCACCTGATGCAGCACTCCATCACTCACCTTCTTGGTCAAATAGCCTTTACACAGCCTGGAGGTGTTTTGGGTAATTGTCCTGTTGAAAAACAGTCCCACTAAGCGCAAACCAGATGGGGTTGCGTATCGCTGCATAATGCTGTGGTAGCCATGCTGGTTAAGTGTGCCTTGAATTGAAAATACATCACTGACAGTGTCACAAGCAAAGCACCCCGACACCATCACACCTCCTCCATGCTTCAAGGTGGGAACTACACATGCAGAGATCATCCATTCGACTACTCTGCGTCTCACAAAGACATACCGGTTGCAACCAAAAATCTCAAATTAGACTCATCAGACCAAATTATAGATTTCCACCGGTCTAATGTCCATTGATTGTGTTTCTTGGTTGGTGTATTTTTCTTATTGGTGTCCTTTAGTGGTGGTTTCCTTGCAGCAATTAGACCATGAAGGCCTGATTCACCCAGTCTCCTCTGAACAGTTGATGTTGAGGTGTGTCTGTTACTTGAACTCCGTGAAGCATTTATTTGGGCTGCAATCTCTGAGGCTGGTAACTCTAATGAACTTATCCTCTGCAGCAGATGTAACTCTGGGTTTTCCATTCCTATGGCGGTCCTCATGAGAGCCAGTTTCATCACAGCGCATGATGGGTTTTGCGACTGCACTTGAAGAAACATTAAAAGACATGACCTTCATGTCTTTAATAATGGACTGTCGTTTCTTTTTGCTTATTTGAGCTGTTCTTGACATAATATGGACTTGGTCTTTTAACAAATAGGTGCTATCTTTTGTATACCACCCCTATCTTGTCACAACACTACTGATTGGCTCAAACGTATTAAGAAGGAATGAAATTCTACATATTAAGTTTTAAGAGGGCACACCTTTTAATTGAAATTGAAATCCTCAATGCATTCCAGGTAACTACTGGTTGAGAGAATCTCAAGAGTGTTTAATGCTGTCATCAAGGCAAAGGGTGGCTACTTTGAAGAATCTCAAATATAAAATATATTTGTATTTGTTTAACACTTTTTTGGTTAAGGCTTTATTCCATTTATGTTATTTCATAGTTTTGATGTATTCACTATTATACAAAAAATTCTAAAATAGTAAAAATAAAGAATAACCCTTGAATGAGTCGGTCCAAACGTTTGACTGGTGCTGTATATACATATAAGGTTTGTCTCTTACCAAACTCAAAGTAGATATCCTCTGAATAAACTGATTTCTACCTTGCAACCCTCAGTGGTTATCGTAGTGTGTTTAATTCAACCTGAAGGTTATTTTAATTCCTTGACCATTCGATCACATCGCAAGTTAATCCACTTTACACCCTTGCAATAAGTTTTATTATTGGAAAACATTCAATCATTCAATCAATCAAATGTATTTATAAAGCCATTTTTTCAACACCAGTTGTCCAAAGTGCTATACAGATAGCCAGCATAAAACTCCAAAGAGCAGCAAGGAGATGTATAAGCACAGTGGCTAAGAACAACTCCCTAGAAGGTGGGAATTTTTAAAGGAACCTAAAGAGGGGTGGCCAGTCCTCTTCTGGCTGTACTGGGTAGAGAGGAATCAGGCTCAGAGAGGTGGCCAGTCCTCTTCTGGCTGTACTGGGTAGAGAGGAATCAAGCTCAGAGGGGTGGCCAGTCCTCTTTTGACTGTACTGGGTAGAGAGGAATCAGGCTCAGAGGGGTGGCCAGTCCTCTTTTGGCTGTACTGGGTTGAGAGGAATCAGGCTCAGAGGGGTGGCCAGTCCTCTTCTGGCTGTACCGGCTGGATATTTAAGAGTACATGGCCATTAAGGCCAGCTTCACCAGAGAGGTTACTTTGGGACTCACCTGCTTCTCTGGACAGCTGTTGGAAGGCATCCACTCCCTTCTCTCCATAGGATCCTTCTGACGCGATGGTAGATACGTAGTTCCAGCCCATGGCCTTGACTATGTCCACCATGGCTTGGGCCTGGAACGAGTCCGGAGGCACCACACGGGAGAAGAAGTCATATCGCCGGTCGTCGCTCAACTCCGGGGCCGTGGAGGCATAGCTAATCTGAGGAATCTGAGGAGAGAGAGAGAGGAGAAAGAAGGGATGAGTTAAGATGGAGAACAGGAGAATACAGTAAGTAGATTATACGATTAGTCTCAGTATGCTATCCATCTTTTATATTATGAACTCTAGGAGCACAATAACTGTACTGTCAATCATCAGATTAATAGTCAAATCCCATTTAATGATGCCCATGGCCTGTACAGTTCTCTGTATTTCCATACACGAGTGAATCCTCAGATCTGCATACATGGCTAACAAGCGTGGGTACATCCTTACATACATTGTCTTATTGTATAGACTCTTTTCTCTGTATATATCAATGATGTTTCTCATGCTGCGGGCGATTCCCTGATCCACCTCTACGCAGACGACACCATTCTATATACTTCCGGCCCGTCCTTGGACACTGTGCTATCTAACCTCCAAACGAGCTTTAATGCCATACAGCACTCCTTCCGTGGCCTCCAACTGCTCTTAAACGCTAGTAAAACCAAATGCATGCTTTTCAACCGTTCGCTGCCTGCACCCGCACGCCTGACCAGCATCACCACCCTGGATGGTTCCGACCTTGAATATGTGGACATCTATAAGTACCTAGGTGTCTGGCTAGACTCTAAACTCTCCTTCCAGACCCATATCAAACATCTCCAATCGAAAATCAAATCAAGAGTCGGCTTTCTATTCCGCAACAAAGCCTCCTTCACTCACGCCGCCAAACTTACCCTAGTAAAACTGACTATCCTACCGATCCTCGACTTCGGCGATGTCATCTACAAAATTGCTTCCAACACTCTACTCAGCAAACTGGATGCAGTTTATCACAGTGCCATCCGTTTTGTCACTAAAGCACCTTATACCACCCACCACTGCGACTTGTATGCTCTAGTCGGCTGGCCCTCGCTACATATTCGTCGCCAGACCCACTGGCTCCAGGTCATCTACAAGTCCATGCTAGGTAAAGCTCCGCCTTATCTCAGTTCACTGGTTACGATGGCAACACCCATCCGTAGCACGCGCTCCAGCAGGTGTATCTCACTGATCATCCCTAAAGCCAACACCTCATTTGGCCGCCTTTCGTTCCAGTTCTCTGCTGCCTGTGACTGGAACGAATTGCAAAAATCGCTGAAGTTGGAGACTTTTATCTCCCTCACCAACTTCAAACATCTGCTATCTGAGCAGCTAACCGATCGCTGCAGCTGTACATAGTCTATTGGTAAATAGCCCACCCATTTTCACCTACCTCATCCCCATACTGTTTTTATTTATTTATTTTTCTGCTCTTTTGCACACCAATATCTCTACCTGTACATAACCATCTGATCATTTATCACTCCAGTGTTAATCTGCATAATTGTAATTATTTGCCTACCTTCTCATGCCTTTTGCACACAATGTATATATAGACTCCCCTTTTTTCTACTGTGTTATTGACTTGTTAATTGTTTACTCCATGTGTAACTCTGTGTTGTCTGTTCACACTGCTATGCCTTATCTTGGCCAGGTCGCAGTTGCAAATGAGAACTTGTTCTCAACTAGCCGACCTGGTTAAATAAAGGTGAAATAAAAATAAAAAATAAATAAATAAAAATAGACAATCATGCCAGGGAATTCTGACAGAGATATCGAACCACGCTTAACATAGACAGTGAATGTTCAATTTATTTTGATCTCCTCGACTTCAGCAAAACTTGTTCAAACTTGGGAACATCAAACATTCAGCCTATAGATGCTATGGATGATCTAGTCTAGAAGTAGGGACATCAAACATTCAGCCTATAGATGCTATGGATGATCTAGTCTAGAAGTAGAGACATCAAACATTCATCCTATAGACGCTATGGATGATCTAGTCTAGAAGTAGGGACATCAAACATTCAGCCTATAGATGCTATGGATGATCTAGTCTAGAAGTAGGGACATCAAACATTCAGCCTATAGACGATATGGATGATCTAGTCTAGAAGTAGGGACATCAAACATTCAGCCTATAGATGCTATGGATGATCTAGTCTAGAAGTAGGGACATCAAACATTCAGCCTATAGATGCTATGGATGATCTAGTCTAGAAGTAGAGACATCAAACATTCATCCTATAGACGCTATGGATGATCTAGTCTAGAAGTAGAGACATCAAACATTCATCCTATAGACGCTATGGATGATCTAGTCTAGAAGTAGGGAACATCAAACATTCATCCTATAGACGCTATGGATGATCTAGTCTAGAAGTAGGGACATCAAACATTCATCCTATAGACGCTATGGATGATCTAGTCTAGAAGTAGGGACATCAAACATTCAGCCTATAGACGCTATGGATGATCTAGTCTAGAAGTAGGGACATCAAACATTCATCCTATAGACGCTATGGATGATCTAGTCTAGAAGTAGGGATATCAAACATTCAGCCTACAGATGCTATGGATGATATAGTCTAGAAGTAGAGAACATCAAACATTCAGCCTATAGACGCTATGGATGATCTAGTCTAGAAGTAGGGAACATCAAACATTCAGCCTATAGACGCTATGGATGATCTAGTCTAGAAGTAGGGACATCAAACATTCATCCTATAGACGCTATGGATGATCTAGTCTAGAAGTAGGGACATCAAACATTCAGCCTATAGACGCTATGGATGATCTAGTCTAGAAGTAGGGACATCAAACATTCATCCTATAGACGCTATGGATGATCTAGTCTAGAAGTAGGGACATCAAACATTCAGCCTATAGATGCTATGGATGATCTAGTCTAGAAGTAGCGACATCAAACATTCAGCCTATAGACGCTATGGATGATCTAGTCTAGAAGTAGGGACATCAAACATTCAGCCTACAGATGCTATGGATGATCTAGTCTAGAAGTAGGGACATCAAACATTCGGCCTACAGATGCTATGGATGATCTAGTCTAGAAGTAGGGACATCAAACATTCAGCCTATAGACTCTATGGATGATCTAGTCTAGAAGTAGGGACATCAAACATTCAGCCTATAGACTCTATGGATGGTCTAGTCTAGAAGTAGAGAACATCAAACATTCATCCTATAGACGCTATGGATGATCTAGTCTAGAAGTAGAGAACATCAAACATTCAGCCTATAGACGCTATGGATGATCTAGTCTAGAAGTAGGGAACATCAAACATTCAGCCTATAGACGCTATGGATGATCTAGTCTAGAAGTAGGGACATCAAACATTCAGCCTATAGACGCTATGGATGATCTAGTCTAGAAGTAGAGAACATCATACATTCAGCCTATAGACGCTATGGATGATCTAGTCTAGAAGTAGGGACATCAAACATTCAGCCTATAGCCGCTATGGATGATCTAGTCTAGAAGTAGGGACATCAAAAATTCAACAGGTAGTTTGCACACAGTGATGCATTGTGCAGACCTCACTACCCTCTGGAGAGCCTTACGGTTGTGGATGGAGCAGTTGCCGTACCAGGCGGTGGATGTTCTCTTGATAAGTGTGTGAATTGGACCATTTTCTTGTCAACATGTAATGATTACTTTTGGGTGTCAAGGGGAAAATGTACGGAGTAAAAAGTACATCATTTTCTTGAGGGATGTAGTGAAGTAAAAGTAAAAGTTGTCAAACATATTAAAGTAACATACAGATAACCCCAAAAATGACTTAAGTAGTACTTTAAAGTATTTTTACTGAAGTACTTTACACCACTGCACTTTGTACGGTGTATCAATATACCCAGTCACAACAAACATACAGGTATCCTTCCTAACTCAGTAGCCAGAGAGGAAGGAAAACCACTTATGAGGCCACTGGTGACTTTAAAACAGTTACAGAGTTTAATGCTGTGATAGGAGAAAACTGTAGATGGATCAACAACATTGTAGTTATTCCATAATACGAATTTAAATGACAGCGTGAAAAGAAGGTAAATATTCAAATACATGCATTGTGTTTGCGATAAGGCACTAAAGTTAAACTGCAAAGAATATGGCAAATCAATTAACTTTATGTCCTGAATACAAAGCGTTATGTTTAGGGCAAATCCAACACAACACATCACTGTTTTCAAGCATTGTGGTGGCTGCATCATGTTATGGACATGCTTGTCATCAGCAAGGGCTAGGGAGTTGTTTAGGATAAAAAAATGAATGGAATAGAGCTAAGCACATGCAAGATCCTAGAGGAGACAAATTCATCTTTCAGCAAGACAATAAGCTAAATCATCAATCCAAATATACACTGTTGCTTACCAAGTCAACATTGAATGTGCCAAGATACAGTTTTGACTTAAATTGAAATTCTCTTGGAAACCTATGGTAAGAAAATGTCTCTCTAGAAATGATCAACAAACAACTTGACAAAGCTTGAAGCATTTTAAAAAAGAATAATGCATGAATATTGTACAATCCTGTTGTGCGTAGCTCTTAGAGATTTACCCAGAAAGACTCACAGCTGTAATCACTGCCAAAGGTGATTCCAACATATATTGAATCAGGGGTTTTGAAGACTTATGTAAATTAGATGTTTTTGTGTGCACATGTGTGAGAGGAAACATTGATTTAATCCATTTTGAATTCAGGTTGTAACACAAAATGTGTAATAAGTCAAGGGGTAAAAATACTTTCTGAAGGCACTGTAAATTGAATTTTCAACATTTAACATCCAATGATATTGTACTTTCAACATTTAACGTCCAATGATATTGTACTTTCAACATTTAACATCCAATGATATTGTACTTAAATCAATATTTAAAAAACTGCCGAATGAGTCCAAAAACATGCTGTATATTGATTTATTTTGATGATATACCAGAAACAAATCTAATCAATATTCATATAACAGGTCATCAGAACAAAAGTCTACTTCCGTCACAAGACAAATAATATTTGTATATTTCAAACAGTTTTTACACATCTGGTCATTTCAGTGTATGGAGTTCAGAGTTATCAGTATGGGAAGATGTAAATAAACTTCTAAATTAGTTTGACATCAAGTTCAACACCCAAATTAAATTTATTCTAAAGAAGGTTTGAGATTATTTCACCATTTGTCCATTCCAGTCTGGTCTCTTGGCTTTATCGTGAACTAAAAAATATTTAAGAAAGAGCTCCTTTAGCTGTAAATCTCAACAAGATGATATGTTTTCAATTAGCCCTTTGATCTCTCTTGATTTAATGGCCGGAGAGAAGAAGCATTAATCTGTAAACACTGTACATTAGTAAAGGAGTGGAGAAGAGGACTTAACTACTTTACACCACTGATTATCTCACCAATAGACTTCTACTTGTTTTAACTTTTAACATCTCTTACTTACAGCCACGTGAGTTACTTTAAAAGTTAAAACAAATTTAACTTTTATTTCACAACATTCAAAAAGAAAATAAATGTACTTTTTACTCCATACATTTTCCCTCACACCAAAAAGTATGCGTTACACGTTGACAGAAAAATGGTACAATTCACACACTTATCAAGAGAACATCCCTGTTCATCCCTACTGCGTCTGATCTGGCGGACTCACTAATGCTTTGTTTTAATTATGTCTGAGTGTTGGAGTGTGCCCCTGGCTATCGAAATGGTTTATTATTTTACTTTTGATAATTAAATATATTTAAAATCAAATATTTTTACACTTTTACTAAAGTAGTAAGTCAGTCAGTCCTGCTACACTACAGGGCTGTTTTGCTAGCACAGACTAGAATATGTTGGCATTGAGGAATACACCACCTCAGTCGTCATCGGCTTCATCAATAAGTGCATCGATGACGTTGTCCCCACAGTGACTGTACGTACATACCCCAACCAGAAGCCATGGATTACAGGCAACATCTGCATCGAGCTAAAGGCTAGAGCTGCCGCTTTCAAGGAGCGGGAGACTAATCAGGACGCTTATAAGAAATCCCCTTATGCCCTCAGACGAACCATCAAACAAGCAAAGTGTCAATACAGGATTAAGATTGAATCCTACTGCACCGGCTCTGATGCTCGTCGGGTGTGGCAGGGCTTGAAAACTTTTACGGACTACAAAGAGAAACCCAGACGCGAGATACCCAGTGACGCGAGCCTACCAGACGAGCTAAATGCCTTTTATGCTCGCTTCGAGGCAAGTAACACTGTAGCATATACGAGAGCGCCAGCTGTTCTGGATGACAGTGTGATAACGCTCTCAGTAGCCGATGACAACAAAACCTTTAAACAGGTCAACATTCACAGATGGATTACCAGGATGTGTACTCAAAGCATGCGCGGACCAAATGTCAAGTGTCTTCACTGACTGAGTCTGTAATACCTACATGTTTCAAGCAGACCCCCATAGTCCCTGTGCCCAAGACAGTGGCACTCACGTCGGTAGCCATGAAGTGCTTTGAAAGGCTGGTCTTGGCTCACATCAACAGCATCCTCCGGACACCCCAGACCCACTCCAGTTCGCATCCCGCCCCAACAGATCCACAGATGATGCAATCTCAATCACATTCCACACTGCCCTTTCTCACTTGGCCAAAAGGAACACCTATGTGAGCATGTTGTTCATTGACTACAGTTCAGCATTTAGACACCATAGTGCCACGAAGTTCATCACCAAGCTAAGGACTCTGGGACTAAACATCTCCCTCTGCAACTGGATCCTGAACTTCCTGACAGGCCGCCCCCAGGTGGTCAGAGTAGGCAACAACAAGTTTGCCACGCTGATCCTTAACACAGGGGCCCCACAGGGGTGTGTACTTAGTTCCCTCCTATATTCCCTGTTCACCCACGACTGCGTGGCCAAACACGCCTCCAACAACATCATCAAGTTTGCTGACGACACAACAATAGTTGGCCTGATCACTGACAACGATAAGACGGCCTATAGGGAGGATGGTATGGAAACTGGGCATCTGACCGTAAGGCGCTACAGAGGGTAGTGCGAATGGCCCAGTACACATCACTGGGGTCAAGCTTCCTATCATCCAGGACCTGTACAGTCTGTGTTGTCAGAGGAAAGCCCATAAAATTGTCAGTGACTCCAGTCACCCAAGTTGTAGACTGTTTTCTATTCTACAAGCGGTACCGGAACGCCAAGTCTAGTACCAAAAGGCTCCTCAACAGCTTCTACTTCCAAGCCGTTGGATTGCTGAACAATTCATATAATTCGCCACTGGACAACTTACATTGACCCCCACGAACACTGCTGCTACTCGCTGTTTGTTTGTTACCTATGCATAGTCACTTCGGCCCCACCTACATGTACAGATTACCTCAACTAGCCTGTACCCCTGCACACTGACTCGGTACCGTAATACCCTGTATATAGCCTCCACACTAACTCGGTACCGGTGCCCCCTGTATATAGCCTCCACATTGACTCTGTACCGGTACCCCCCTGTATATAGCCTCCACACTGACTTGGTACCGGTGTCCCCTGTATATAGCCTCCACACAGAGTTTGTACCGGTGCCCCCTGTATATAGCCTCCACATTGACTCTGTACCGGTACCCCCCTGTATATAGCCTCCACACTGACTTGGTACCGGTGTCCCCTGTATATAGCCTCCACACAGACTTTGTACCGGTGCCCCCTGTATATAGTCTCCACATTGACTTGGTACCTATACCCCTTGTATATAGTCTCCACACTGACTCGGTACCGGTACCCCCTGTATATAGCCTCCACACTGACTCTGTACTGGTACCCTGTATATAGTCTCCACATTGACTTGGTACCTATACCCCCTGTATATAGTCTCCACACTGACTCGGTACCGGTACCCCCTGTATATAGCCTCCACACTGACTCTGTACTGGTACCCTGTATATAGTCTCCACATTGACTTGGTACCTATACCCCCTGTATATAGCCTCCACACTGACTCTGTACTGGTACCCTGTATATAGCCTCCACATTGACTCTGTACTAGTACCCCCTGTATATAGTCTCCACACTGACTCTGTACTGGTACCCTGTATATAGCCTCCACACTGACTCTGTACCGGTACCCCCTGTATATAGCCTCCACACTGACTCTGTACTGGTACCCTGTATATAGCCTCCACATTGACTTGGTACCTATACCCCCTGTATATAGCCTCCACATTGACTCTGTACTGGTACCCCCTGTATATAGCCTCCACATTGACTCTGTACTGGTACCCCCCCTGTATATAGCCTCCACATTGACTCTGTACTGGTACCCCCCCTGTATATAGCCTCCACATTGACTCTGTACTGGTACCCCCCCTGTATATAGCCTCCACATTGACTCTGTACTGGTACCCCCCCTGTATATAGCCTCCACATTGACTCTGTACTGGTACCCCCCCTGTATATAGCCTCCACGTTGACTCTGTACTGGTACCCCCTGTATATAGCCTCCACATTGACTCTGTACCTGTTCCCCCTGTATATAAACTCCACATTGACTCTGTACCTGTTCCCCCTGTATATAGCCTCCACATTGACTCTGTACTGGTACCCCCTGTATATAGCCTCCACACTGACTCTGTACCTGTTCCCCCTGTATATAGCCTCCACATTGACTCTGTACTGGCACCCCCTGTATATAAACTCCACATTGACTCTGTACCTGTTCCCCCTGTATATAGCCTCCACATTGACTCTGTACTGGCACCCCCTGTATATAAACTCCACACTGACTCTGTACCTGTTCCCCCTGTATATAGCCTCCACATTGACTCTGTACCGGTTCCCCCTGTATATAGCCTCATTATTGTTATTCTTATTGAGTTACTTTTTATTCATACTTTATTTCAGCCTACTTGGTAAATATTTTCTTCTTCTTGAACTGCACTGTTGGTTAAGGGCTTGTAAGTAACGTAAGTGACCATTTCACGGTAAAGTCTACACTTAGTGTACTCGGCGCACGTGGCAAGTAAAGTTTGATTCGGTTTGAGTATTTTACTGTGTGACTTTCACTTTTACTTGAGTGATTTTCTATTACGGTAGTTATACTTTCACTCAAGTTTGACAGCTGAGTACTTTTTTCACCATTGGAGATAATATGAAAGTACAACAAGTATTCGTTTCTATGGGTGAGATAATATGAAAGTACAACAAGTATTAGTTTGTTTCTATGGGTGAGAGATCTAAGGGTGCAAGGTTATAGACATGAAACGATTGAAGAATATGAATTAAACATGAAGAGATTCAGTCCAATGTAACAGCAAAATACAACTACAATGAAGAACTGCTCACAGCCAATCAAATCAAATCAAATGTATTTATATAGCCCTTCGTACATCAGCTGATATCTCAAAGTGCTGTACAGAAACCCAGCCTAAAACCCCAAACGGCAAGCAATGCAGGTGTCGAAGCACGGTGGCTAGGAAAAACTCCCTAGAAAGAAAATCCAATCCAATGTCCTTCCACACAGCCCTAATGTACAAGGTGCTATAGAAAATGTAATGGGACATTGTCAAAGAAAATACATATTGTAGACGCTGACAATCACTGGCACCATTTGGTGGCCTCTCAATAGCTTTTCAGGTGCTGGAACAATAGAGGCTGTGGTTGAGAAATGAAGCCAAAATCTTCATCTATATATTCATTGTAGAGGTATGATTGGGTATGAGACGACTATCAAGTCTTTCAAGTATGCATTCAGTTACACACCAGCTGTCCATGAAACAAGACGTAACACCCTTGAGTCACGTCAAAAAAACATGATTTATAAACCAAAGCTACTCCATCAAAAGTGATGTGTTAGGGGCAGGAGTTTTCCTAACCACATCACCTGACCACTGAAAAATTATGGGTATAACTAAGGCACATATTTCTGTTCAAGGAAAAAAAAACCTTGCTTTATTCATTAGTTCATTTCATGGATGTTTTCTCCCCCCTATTTCTTTAAATAGCTGGCTGGAGTGACATTTTATTCTGTACACCTCCTCCTAGCCTGCAGGGGGAGAGGGAGGTGCTGCTGCCATCCTAGCCTGCAGGGAGAGAGGGAGGTGTGCTGCCCTCCTAGCCTGCAGGGAGAGAGAGGTGCTGCTGCCCTCCTAGCCTGCAGGGAGAGAGAGGTGCTACTGCCCTCCTACCATGCAGGGAGAGAAAGGTGCTACTGCCCTCCTAGCCTGCAGGGAGAGAGAGGTGCTGCTGCCCTCCTAGCCTGCAGGGAGAGAGAGGTGCTGCTGCCCTCCTAGCCTGCAGGGAGAGAGAGGTGCTGCTGCCCTCCTACCATGCAGGGAGAGAGAGGTGATGCTAACCTCCTAGCTTGCAAGGAGAGAGAGAGGTGATGCTGCCCTCCTAGCCTGCAGGGAGAGAGAGGTGCTACTGCCCTCCTACCATGCAGGGAGAGAGGGATGTGCTGCTGCCCTCCTAGCCTGCAGGGAGAGAGAGTGCTACTGCCCTCCTAGCCTGCAAGGAGAAAGAGAGGTGCTGCTGCCCTCCTACAATGCAGGGAGAGAGGGAGGTGCTGCTGCCTACACATAGTAGGATTAGCTGCAATTCCTGGGGTGAATCCTTCACCTACACAGGAATCAACAACCCTTTTTAACCCTATCCCCCCTCTGCACCATTCTCCATTATAGTTTTCTTTCTCATTCCTTCTATTCAAGTTTTTTCTCTCTTTTTTTTCTGTCAATCTCTCTCTTTCTCAATTTCTCTGTATCTTCTCCTTGTTTCTTGTTTACCTGTCCTCTGTCTGTCTCTCTGTCACTTCCACAGGAATCAATAACCTTCCAACCCCCCCCCCCCCCCCCCCCCCCCTGTTTATGAGGTCTTGAAGTTGATTGTTTTCTTGTTCTCTCTCTTTCTTTCTCTTTCTTTCAATTACCTTTTACACAAACACACACAAACACACACACACACAGGAACACAAAGCTAGTAAAATTATATCAGGTCCACTATTAGAACCTTGGCCCCTACGGCCTGTTTCCGGGGTCTGTATCCTGTATTTATGTGTCTGTGAGGGTGACAGGAGGGGATGTGATGAACATTCTTGGCCAGCCTCTGGAAGGATTCTCATTATCACAATCCATTATCTTGTCCATCACAGTGACAGAGAGAGAGAAGAGCTGAGCGTCCGGAGAGAGAAAAGGACATCTGCCACCTAATGTCTGTGTCCTGAGGCCCCGTCTGTCCGTCGGACAGGTCTGTGGGCAAGAAAAAACACACCGTGGCCCAGCCGGGACTTTTTATACCTGGGTCTCAGCTCAGGTGACTGCCCATTTTACCTTGATGTGGGAAGTGGATGGAAACAGCACCAGGAAAGCACTTGTCCAAAAACAAAGATTCCAATAGAATGTGTTTTTTGCTCTTTTCCCCAACCTTCCCAGGCAATACACAGAAGCACACAGAAGCACACAGTAGCACACATAAGCACACAGTAGCACACAGAAGCACACAGTAGCACACAGAAGCGCACAGAAGCACACAGAAGCACACAGTAGCACACAGAAGCACACAGTAGCACACAGAAGCACACAGTAGCACACAGAAGAACACAGAAGCACACAGTAGCGCACAGAAGCACACAGAAGCAAACCGAAACACGATGATGATCGCATGATAATCTATTTATGTGTAGTGCCTTTTACAATTGACTCTGAATCAGTGGAAATATGGTCTGCTCCAATTCAATGGTTTTGCCACTCGGAATAAACTGTTGTTATGATTATCAAATCACCCTACCTTACACCAACACGGTTGTTCTGATCGTCAGTTCGGGGCTCCCGAGTTGCGCATCTGTCTAAGGCACTGCGTCTCAGCGCTAGAGGTGTCTTTACAGATCCTTGTTCAATTCCAGGCTGTATCAGAACCGGACATGATTGGGAGTCCCATAGGGCGGCGCACAATTGTCCGGGTTAGGCAGGGGTAGGCCGTCATTATAAATAAGAATTTGTTCTTATCTAACCTGCCTAGTTAAATAAAATCAAACAATTCTACCTCTTATTTCTTTCCTTTCTCTCCAATGGAAGTTAAGGCGAATTTGCATATGGATTTGAGTGATTACCACACTGGTTCTTCCATAAGCAAGATATCCTAAAACACTTAGTTTAAAGGACTGAAGTGAATTAAGAGATGTGGTCTTGTTGGTGTTAGATCAGAAGAGGTCCAGACCAGACAAATCCTTTACCAGCACATTGATGTTCTGATCATCTCTCCAGCTACTTCCTCTTTCCTCTCTTCCTTTCTCTTCTTCCCTCCTTTCCTGTTCTTCATTATTCATTTAAATCGACTAAACAGAATGAAGAGACATAGTGCACCATAACTGCGTAGCAAATGAAAACGTATTCGTTTCTGGCCTTTACCATTGTATGTATTGTAACATAAAGGCAGGTTTCACGAGAGGACAAGTGTAAAATAATAGTAACAATGCTACTTATATATCTAATTAGACTGCAATAATTACAAAATCAAGCAACTGGTATTCTCTTGCCATTATGTGTTCTGATTGAATGAGGCCTATTGTTTATCCATTGTGTGTCCTGAGTGAATGAGGCCTATTGTTTATCCATTATGTGTCCTGATTGAATGAGGCCTATTGTTTATCCATTATGTATCCTGAGTGAATGAGGCCTATTGTTTATCCATTATGTGTCCTGATTGAATGAGGCCTATTGTTTATCCATTATGTTTGATGATTGAATGAGGCCTATTGTTTATCCATTATGTGTCCTGATTGAATGAGGCCTATTGTTTATCCATTATGTGTCCTGATTGAATGAGGCCTATTGTTTATCCATTATGTGTCCTGATTGAATGAGGCCTATTGTTTAGCCATTATGTTTCCTGATTGAATGAGGCCTACTGTTTATCCATTATGTATCCTGATTGAATGAGGCCTATTGTTTATCCATTATGTTTGATGATTGAATGAGGCCTATTGTTTATCCATTATGTGTCCTGATTGAATGAGGCCTATTGTTTATCCATTATGTTTCCTGATTGAATGAGGCCTATTGTTTATCCATTATGTGTCCTGATTGAATGAGGCCTATTGTTTATCCATTATGTTTGCTGATTGAATGAGGCCTATTGTTTATCCATTATGTTTGCTGATTGAATGAGGCCTATTGTTTATCCATTGTGTTTGCTGATTGAATGAGGCCTTTTCATATATTTCCAGGAAATAACCATTCATGGGTGTTTTCAATGATAGGTATGCACTAAATCTGATGAATCACAAGTTTTGCCATTGGAGTCTACCTCGTGCCTCATTTGAAGGTAGAGCTCTCTTTTTCAGTGAAAGGTGTATTCATTTCAGTCATTCAGATGCTAAGTACAAAACCTCATCTTAGTGCCATTAAGGAAGCTTCTAACTGAACAGAAAGACTCCTCGTCCATATCGAAATAGAGAGACTCACTTATCCATCTGAATGTGTGCTGAGAATTTCTATAAGACACTTAGCTTATTGTACAGTCAATGAAAGTAACATTTGTTTTTGAAAACAGCTGTAATTTTCAAGAGAAGGTGTGATTTACTTCACTGGATTCTCAAAAGTATGGGATAAATCTATCTGCAACGTGTAAATCGCAACATATTCTGGTTCAGTATTCTTTCTTTTTGTATCTACAATTTGTGATCTTTGTTAATTGCATGCCGTGTCTATAATCTTAGCAAACAGTTTGCCAGTAGCAAAAATAATGGTCTTCCATTGTCTTTTTGTATTGTTAAATTCACCAGCTATAGAAGAATCTCTACTCCGAGGTCAGAAGCCGGCTGCTTCTCGTTATGATAGATCAAGATTATGACTGTTTGGGTCATTTTTTTCCCATCGGAGACAAAAAAGGTCAGTGGCTTCACAGAGACTCTTCTGGCTTCATTGATCCAGAGGCAGAATGAGTTTACCCTGACCAGAATGAGAAAATACTGCACTGATCCAGAGGTAGAATGCGTCTACCCTGACCAGAATGAAAAAACACTGCATTGATCCAGAGGCAGAATGCGTCTACCCTGACCAGAATGAAAAAACACTGCATTGATCCAGAGGCAGAATGCGTCTACCCTGACCAGAATGAAAAAACACTGCATTGATCCAGAGGCAGAATGCGTCTACCCTGACCAGAATGAGAAAATACTGCATTGATCCAGAGGCAGAATGCGTCTACCCTGACCAGAATGAGAATATACTGCATTGATCCAGAGGCAGAATGAGTTTACCATGAGCAGAATGTGAAAATACTGCACTGATCCAGAGGCAGAATGAGTTTACCCTGACCAGAATGAGAAAATACTGCATTGATCCAGAGGCAGAATGCGTCTACCCTGACCAGAATGAGAATATACTGCATTGTGTCGCAGAACGAGAATTGGGAGACCGCAGCTTTGAAATAGCCAAGAACGTGATTATTGGCATTTTCATTTTCATGTTCTCATTTTACTAGAGCTTGACACTATTAGCCTCTAACGCTGTTTCAATGTTGAAGGGGAATATACACCGAGTGTAAAACATATTATGAACACCTTTTGCTATCAGAACATCCTCAATTTCATCAGGGCAATGGATTCTCCAAGGTGTCAAAAGGGTTCCACAGGGATGCTGGCCCATGTTGACTTCAATGCTTCCCCACAGTTGTGTCAAGTTGTCTGGATGTCCTTTTGGGTGGTGGACCATTCTTGATACACACAGGAAACTGTTTAGCGTTAAAATCCCAGCAGCGTTGCAGTTCTTGACACACTCAAACCGGTGCGCCTGGCACCTACTACCATACCTCGTTTAAAGGCACTTAAATATTTTGCCTTGCCCATTCACCCTCTGAATGGCACACATACACAATCAATTTCTCAGTTGTTTCAAGGCTTAAAAATCCTTCTTTAACCTGTCTCCTCCCGTTCATCTACACTGATTGAAGTGGATTTAACAAGTGACATCAATAAGGGATCATAGATTTCACCTGAATTTCACCTGGTCAGACTTTGTCCTGTTGTTTTGCTGTGTATTTAAAAGAAGACAGGTTATACAAACGGACACAAACCAGCGAGGGCAGAGAACAAATACTGTACCTAACACTGTTGAGAGTAAGTTTATGAAAAAAAAGAGAAATGATTGGTAAAGATACAGAGAGGTAGAGATACAAGGCCAGAGGACAAAAGCTAAGGAAGTCAATATATTGGTCGCGTCCCAAACAGCACCTTATTCCCTATGCAGTGCACTACTTTTAATTAGGTCCCTATAGGGCTCTATATAGGGAATATGGTGCCATTTGGGAAACATATATTCTCTTCTTTTGCTCTGGTAACAGAATGGACACCTGCTCTGGTAACAGAATGGACACCTGCTCTGGTAACAGAATGGACACCTGCTCTGGTAACAGAATGGACACCTGCACTGGTAACAGAATGGACACCTGCTCTGGTAACAGAATGGACACCTGCTCTGGTAACAGAATGGACACCTGCTCTGGTAACAGAATGGACACCTGCTCTGGTAATAGAATGGACACCTACTCTGGTAACAGAATGGACACCTGCTCTGGTAATAGAATGGACACCTGCACTGGTAATAGAATGGACACCTGCTCTGGTAACAGAATGGACACCTGCTCTGCTAACAGAATGGACACCTGCTCTGGTAACAGAATGGATTGGATGATACTGGTGGTGCTCTATATACAGTGCCTTGCGAAAGTATTCGGCCCCCTTGAACTTTGCGACCTTTTGCCACATTTCAGGCTTCAAACATAAAGATAGAAAACTGTATTTTTTTGTGAAGAATCAACAACAAGTGGGACACAATCATGAAGTGGAACGACATTTATTGGATATTTCAAACTTTTTTAACAAATCAAAAACTGAAAAATTGGGCGTGCAAAATTATTCAGCCCCTTTACTTCCAGTGCAGCAAACTCTCTCCAGAAGTTCAGAGAGGATCTCTGAATGATCCAATGTTGACCTAAATGACTAATGATGATAAATACAATCCACCTGTGTGTAATCAAGTCTCCGTATAAATGCACCTGCACTGTGATAGTCTCAGAGGTCCGTTAAAAGCGCAGAGAGCATCATGAAGAACAAGGAACACACCAGGCAGGTCCGAGATACTGTTGTGAAGAAGTTTAAAGCCGGATTTGGATACAAAAAGATTTCCCAAGCTTTAAACATCCCAAGGAGGACTGTGCAAGCGATAATATTGAAATGGAAGGAGTGTCAGACCACTGCAAATCTACCAAGACCTGGCCGTCCCTCTAAACTTTCAGCTCATACAAGGAGAAGACTGATCAGAGATGCAGCCAAGAGGCCCATGATCACTCTGGATGAACTGCAGAGATCTACAGCTGAGGTGGGAGACTCTGTCCATAGGACAACAATCAGTTGTATATTGCACAAATCTGGCCTTTATGGAAGAGTGGCAAGAAGAAAGCCATTTCTTAAAGATATCCATAAAAAGTGTCGTTTAAAGTTTGCCACAAGCCACCTGGGAGACACACCAAACATGTGGAAGAAGGTACTCTGGTCAGATGAAACCAAAATTTAACTTTTTGGCAACAATGCAAAACGTTATGTTTGGCGTAAAAGCAACACAGCTGAACACACCATCCCCACTGTCAAACATGGTGGTGGCAGCATCATGGTTTGGGCCTGCTTTTCTTCAGCAGGGACAGGGAAGATGGTTAAAATTGATGGGAAGATGGATGGAGCCAAATACAGGACCATTCTGGAAGAAAACCTGATGGAGTCTGCAAAAGACCTGAGACTGGGACGGAGATTTGTCTTCCAACAAGACAATGATCCAAAACATAAAGCAAAATCTACAATGGAATGGTTCAAAAATAAACATATCCAGGTGTTAGAATTGCCAAGTCAAAGTCCAGACCTGAATCCAATCGAGAATCTGTGGAAAGAACTGAAAACTGCTGTTCACTAATGCTCCATCCAACCTCACTGAGCTCGAGCTGTTTTGCAAGGAATGGGAAAACATTTCAGTCTCTCGATGTGCAAAACTGATAGAGACATACCCCAAGCGACTTCCAGCTGTAATCGCAGCAAAAGGTGGCGCTACAAAGTATTAACTTAAGGGGGCTGAATAATTTTGCACGCTCAATTTTTCAGTTTTTGATTTGTTAAAAAAGTTTGAAATATCCAATAAATGTCGTTCCACTTCACGATTGTGTCCCACTTGTTGTTGATTCTTCACAAAAAAATACAGTTTTATATCTTTATGTTTGAAGCCTGAAATGTCGCAAAAGGTCGCAAAGTTCAAGGGGGCCGAATACTTTCGCAAGGCACTGTATTAACATATGAGAAAAGGGCCAGAGCAGGTGTGAACCTAACCTACCGCTTCTCTACTGTTCTGATTAACTTCCCTCTCCATCTCGCTCTGCTCTCCTTTCTTAACTATGGACTAAACAGAATTAGGGAGACATGGCTACATGGTAGAGCTAGGGCTCAATGCATCAGAACAGAACCACCCAACACAACCCTGCCCCCAACACTGTTGTTCTGATCATTAATTAATCTTACCCTGCACCAAAACTCAAACTGTTATTTATTTCCTTTGTCTCCTATAGAAGTTAAGGCTAATCGGCATATAGATTTCAGTAATTACCACACTGGTTCTTCCATAAGCAAGATATCCTAAAACACTTAGTTTAAAGGACTGAAGTGAATTAAGAGATGTGGTCTTGTTGGTGTTAGATCAGAAGAGGTCCAGACCAGACAAATCCTTTACCAGCACATTGATGTTCTGATCATCTCTCCAGCCCTTCCTCTTCCCTCTCTTCCTTTCTCTTCTTCCCTCCTCTCCTGTTCTTCGTTATTCATTTAAATGGACTAAACAGAATGAAGAGACATAGTGCAGGAAATGTTAGGGCTCAATACATCAGAATAGGTCCAGACCAGACGAACCAAGCACTATGCTGCACCAACATTACTGTTCTGATCATCAAACCAGACTGCTCTCTCCAGCCATCCTCTTCCCTCTCTCCCTCTCTCTTCCCTCTCTCCCTCTCTCTTCCTCCCTCCTCTCCCTCTCTTCCTCCCTCCTCTCCCTCTCTCCTCTCCCTCTCTCTTCCTCCCTCCTCTCCCTCTGTCTACCTCCCTCCTCTCCCTCTGTCTTCCTCCCTCCTCTCCCTCCTCTTCCTCCCTCCGCTCCCTCTGTCTTCCTCCCTCCTCTCCCTCTGTCTTCCTCCCTCCTCTTCCTCCCTCCTCTGCCACACTCTTCATCCTCCCCTTTCTTCCCTTTTAATTAAACTGCTGGCTGATCACCATGGTGCATTGTTTAACAGGCTGATCAGCATGGTGCATTGTTTAACAGGCTGATCACCATGGGGCATTGTTTAACAGGCTGATCACCATGGGGCATTGTTTAACAGGCTGATCACCATGGGGCATTGTTTAACAGGCTGATCACCATGGGGCATTGTTTAACAGGCTGATCACCATGGGGCATTGTTTAACAGGCTGATCAGCATGGGGCATTGTTTAACAGGCTGATCAGCCTGCACCAGCAGGAGATCTCTGTCTTACAATATTATCAGAATGACACTCCAGTCATATGAGTCAGACATCAGGCTTGGAGCTGATGCAAAAAGCAGTGTTTACTTTGAAGTTCATTTGCTTGGTCTCTCTCTATCATCTACGGCTCAGGATCTTGGTCAACATGACCTGCTCGCTAGTGGGAGGTGGAGCATTTCATTACAACCACTAATTTCCTCCTCCCTGTAATAAACAACAAGACACTAGCTGTCTCTGAAATTGCATTCACCATAGCGCTCTGGTCAAATGTAGTGAACGATGCTAAATAGGGAATGGGGTGCCAAAATGGTTCCTTCAACACCATGGGACCGGAATGAAGACCAGACAACACAGGGATGAAAATGGTAACAATGATTGAAAACAGTTTTTTTAAATCATAGGCAATAACATCATATCAAGGGATTCTGCTGATGGATGGAAGCAAAGCATTTTAGTGGATCCCAAGTTAAACTATTTTCCCTAAATAGTGCACTACAGGTGACCTGCGCTCTATGGGCCCTGATCAAAAGTAGTGCACTACAGTTAACCTGCGCTCTATGGGCCCTGATCAAAAGTAGTGCACTACAGTTAACCTGCGCTCTATGGGCCCTGATCAAAAGTAGTGCACTACAGTTAACCTGCGCTCTATGGGCCCTGATCAAAAGTAGTGCACTACAGTTGACCTGCGCTCTATGGGCCCTGATCAAAAGTAGTGCACTACAGTTAACCTGCGCTCTATGGGCCCTGATCAAAAGTAGTGCACTACAGTTGACCTGCGCTCTATGGGCCCTGATCAAAAGTAGTGCACTACAGTTGACCTGCGCTCTATGGGCCCTGATCAAAAGTAGTCCATTTAATAGGGTTCCACTTGGGACTCACATGCCTCCATTTTCCTTTTACTGTAATATATTGTTGCTGCTCAGCTCAGTGACAAGGAATTTCTCTGGCAACACAGTGTGTGTGTGTGCGTGTGTGTGTGTGTGTGTGTGTGTGTGTGTGTGTGCGCGTGTGTGTGTGCCAGTATTACTCAAATTACATAATTCACTACACCCAGGAGTACATTGTCATGGAGTGTACTAATCCACCCTAATCTCATGTTTTTAATTCGTTTGTCCTACCCCCCCCCCTCCCACCACCCTGAAATGTTGAAATAGAGAAGGAAACAGAGGAAGGAGGAATGTGAGGTAAATCCTAATTAGAAGTAACTCCTAATGTGAGGTAACTCCTAATTAGAAGTAACTCCTAATGTGAGGTAACTCCTAATTAGAGGTAACTCCTAATGTGAGGTAACTCCTAATGTGAGGTAACTCCTAATGTGAGGTAACTCCTAATGTCTGGTAAATCCTAATGTGAGGTGACTCCTAATGTCTTGTAACTCCTAATGTCTTGTAACTCCTAATGTGAGGGAACTCCTAATGTCTGGTAACTGCTAATGTGAGGTAACTCCTAATGTGAGGTAACTCCTAATGTGAGGTGACTCCTAATGTCTGGTAACTCCTAATGTGAGGTAACTCCTAATGTGAGGTAACTCCTAATGTGAGGTAACTCCTAATGTGAGGTAACTCATAATGTCATGTACTGTCATGTTGTGTCTTGTCTCTGTCCTTTCCCTTCACCCTGTCTCCCTCTGCTGGTCGTTGTTAGGTTACCTTTTCTCCCCCGCTTTCCCCCAGCTGTTCCTTGTCTCCTCTAACTACCCATTCACCCCGTTTCCCACCTGTTCCCTTTTTCCCTCTGATTAGGTCCCTATATCTCTCTCTGTTTCTGTTCCTGTCCTTGTCGGATTCTTGTTTGTTGTGTTTCATGCCTGAGCCAGACTATCGTCATGTTTGCTGTAACCTTGTCCTGTCCTGTCGGAATCTGCCGGTCTATCTGAGCCTACCTATGTTTGGTTATTAAAGAAGCTCTGTTTAAGTTAGTTCGCTTTTGGGTCCTCATTCACTCACCATAACAGAAGAATCCGACCAAGAATGGACCCAGCGACTTCGGATCCTCTCCACTCAGCCGTCGGGATCCAGGGAGCGATGCTAGGCAGACACGAGCAGGAAGTGTCTGCTGCTCGACATGCCGTTGAGACCCTGGCCACCCAAGTCTCCAACCTCACAGAACAGGTTCACCATCTCCGCCTCGATCCACCGGCCACTTCCAGGGCTTTCGAATCTCCGGAGCCCAGAATCAATAACCCGCCGTGTTACTCTGGGGAGCCCACTGAATGCCGCTCGTTCCTCACCCAGTGTGATATTGTGTTTTCTCTCCAGCCCAATACTTACTCCAGGAGCACTGCTCGTGTCGCCTACGTCATATCTCTCCTTATTGGACGGGCTCGTGAGTGGGGCACGGCAATCTGGGAGGCAAGGGCTGAGTGTACTAACCAGTATCAAGACTTTAAGGAGGAGATGATACGGGTTTTTGATCGATCTGTTTTTGGGGAGGAGGCTTCCAGGGCCCTGTCTTCCCTATGTCAAGGCAATCGATCCATAACAGACTACTCTATTGAGTTTCGCACTCTTGCTGTCTCCAGTGGCTGGAACGAGCCGGCCTTGCTCGCTCGTCTTCTGGAGGGTTTCCGCGCAGAGGTAAAGGATGAGATTCTCTCCCGGGAGGTTCCTTCCAGCGTGGATTCCTTGATTGAACTCGCTATTCGCATTGAGCGACGGGTTGATCTTCGTCACCGAGCTCGTGGAAAGGAGCTCGCGCTCTCCGTCGCCTCCCTCTCCGCATCACTACCATCTTCCTCTGCCGGCTCGGGTGCTGAGCCCATGCAGCTGGGAGGTATCCGCATCTCGACTAAGGAGAGGGAACGGAGAATCACCAACCGCCTCTGTCTCTATTGCGGTTCCGCTGGTCATTTTGTCACTTCATGTCCAGTAAAAGGCCAGAGCTCGTCAGTAAGCGGAGGGCTACTGGTGAGCGCTACTACTCCTGTCTCTCCTTCAAGATCCTGCACTACCTTGTCGGTCCATCTACGCTGGACCGGTTCGTCAGCTTCCTGCAGTGCCTTAATAGACTCTGGGGCGGAGGGCTGTTTTATGGACGAGACCTGGGCTCGGGAACATGACATTCCTCTCAGACAGTTAAAGGAGCCCACGGCCTTGTTCGCCCTGGATGGTAGTCCTCTCCCCAGGATTCAGCGTGAGACGCTACCTTTAACCCTCACTGTTTCTGGTAATCATAGTGAAACCATTTCTTTTTTAATTTTTCGTTCACCTTTTACACCTGTTGTTTTGGGCCATCCCTGGCTAGTTTGTCATAATCCTTCCATTAATTGGTCTAGTAATTCTATCCTCTCCTGGAACGTCTCTTGTCATGTGAAATGTTTAATGTCTGCTATCCCTCCTGTTTCCTCTGTCTCTTCTTCACAGGAGGAGCCTGGTGATTTGACAGGGGTGCCGGAGGAATATCACGATCTGCGCACGGTGTTCAGTCGGTCCAGGGCCACCTCTCTTCCTCCACACCGGTCGTATGATTGTAGTATTGATCTCCTTCCGGGAACCACCCCCCCCCGGGGTAGACTATACTCTCTGTCGGCTCCCGAACGTAAGGCTCTCGAAGATTATTTGTCTGTAGCTCTTGACGCCGGTACCATAGTCCCCTCCTCCTCTCCCGCCGGAGCGGGGTTTTTTTTTGTCAAGAAGAAGGACGGGTCTCTGCGCCCCTGCATAGATTATCGAGGGCTGAATGACATAACAGTGAAGAATCGTTATCCGCTTCCTCTTATGTCTTCAGCCTTCGAGATCCTGCAGGGAGCCAGGTTTTTCACTAAGTTGGACCTTCGTAACGCTTACCATCTCGTGCGCATCAGGGAGGGGGACGAGTGGAAGACGGCGTTTAACACTCCGTTAGGGCACTTTGAATACCGGGTTCTTCCTTTCGGCCTCGCTAACGCTCCAGCTGTCTTTCAGGCATTAGTCAATGATGTCCTGAGAGACATGCTGAACATCTTTGTTTTCGTTTACCTTGACGATATCCTGATTTTTTCACCGTCACTCCAGATTCATGTTCAGCACGTTCGACGTGTCCTCCAGCGCCTTTTAGAGAATTGTCTTTTTGTGAAGGCTGAGAAGTGCACTTTTCATGCCTCCTCCGTCACATTTCTCGGTTCTGTTATTTCCGCTGAAGGCATTAAGATGGATCCCGCTAAGGTCCAAGCTGTCATTGATTGGCCCGTCCCTAAGTCACGCGTCGAGCTGCAGCGCTTTCTCGGCTTTGCGAACTTCTATCGTCGTTTCATCCGTAATTTCGGTCAGGTGGCAGCTCCTCTCACAGCCCTTACTTCTGTCAAGACGTGCTTTAAGTGGTCCGTTTCCGCCCAGGGAGCTTTTGATCTCCTCAAGAATCGTTTTACATCCGCTCCTATCCTTGTTACACCTGACGTCTCTAGACAGTTCGTTGTCGAGGTTGACGCGTCAGAGGTGGGCGTGGGAGCCATCCTTTCTCAGCGCTCCCTCTCTGACGACAAGGTCCACCCATGCGCGTATTTTTCTCATCGCCTGTCGCCGTCGGAACGTAACTATGATGTGGGTAACCGCGAACTGCTCGCCATCCGGTTAGCCCTAGGCGAATGGCGACAGTGGTTGGAGGGGGCGACCGTTCCTTTTGTCGTTTGGACTGACCATAGGAACCTTGAGTACATCCGTTCTGCCAAACGACTTAATGCGCGTCAGGCGCGTTGGGCGCTGTTTTTCGCTCGTTTCGAGTTCGTGATTTCTTATCGTCCGGGCTCTAAGAACACCAAGCCTGATGCTTTGTCTCGTCTCTTCAGTTCTTCAGTAGCCTCCACTGACCCCGAGGGGATTCTCCCTGAGGGGCGTGTTGTCGGGTTGACTGTCTGGGGAATTGAGAGGCAGGTAAAACAAGCGCTTACTCACACTCCGTCGCCGCGCGCTTGTCCTAGGAACCTTCTTTTCGTTCCCGTTCCTACTCGTCTGGCCGTTCTTCAGTGGGCTCACTCTGCCAAGTTAGCCGGCCACCCTGGCGTTCGGGGTACGCTTGCTTCCATTCGCCAGCGTTTTTGGTGGCCCACCCGGGAGCATGACACGCGTCGTTTCGTGGCTGCTTGTTCGGTCTGCGCGCAGACTAAGTCTGGTAACTCTCCTCCTGCCGGCCGTCTCAGGCCGCTTCCTATTCCCTCTCGACCGTGGTCTCACATCGCCTTAGATTTTGTCACCGGACTGCCTTCGTCAGCGGGGAAGACTGTTATTCTTACGGTTGTCGATAGGTTCTCTAAGGCGGCTCATTTCATTCCCCTTGCTAAGCTTCCTTCTGCTAAAGAGACGGCACAAATCATCATCGAGAATGTTTTCAGAATTCATGGCCTTCCGTCAGACGTCGTTTCGGACAGAGGTCCGCAATTCACGTCTCAATTTTGGAGGGAGTTTTGCCGTTTGATTGGGGCTTCCGTCAGTCTCTCTTCCGGCTTTCACCCCCAGTCTAACGGTCAAGCAGAACGGGCCAATCAGACTATTGGTCGCATCTTACGCAGTCTTTCTTTTCGTAACCCTGCGTCTTGGTCAGAACAGCTCCCCTGGGCAGAATACGCCCACAACTCGCTTCCTTCGTCTGCGACCGGGCTATCTCCTTTTCAGAGTAGCCTCGGGTACCAGCCTCCGCTGTTCTCATCTCAGTTCGCCGAGTCCAGCGTCCCCTCCGCTCAGGCTTTTGTCCAACGTTGCGAGCGCACCTGGAAGAGGGTCAGGTCTGCACTTTGCCGTTATAGGACGCAGACTGTGAGGGCTGCTAATAAGCGTAGAACTAAGAGTCCTAGATATTGTCGCGGTCAGAGAGTTTGGCTCTCCACTCAGAACCTTCCCCTTAAGACGGCTTCTCGCAAGTTGACCCCGCGGTTCATTGGTCCGTTCCGTATTTCTCGGGTCATTAATCCTGTCGCAGTTCGACTTCTTCTTCCGCGATACCTTCGTCGCGTCCACCCGGTCTTCCATGTCTCCTGCATCAAGCCCGTCCTTCGCGCCCCCGCTCGTCTTCCCCCCCCCCCCCCCCCCATCCTTGTCGAGGGCGCACCCATCTACAGGGTCCGTAGAATTTTGGACATGCGTCCTCGGGGCCGTGGTCACCAGTACCTCGTAGATTGGGAGGGGTACGGTCCTGAGGAGAGGAGTTGGGTTCCCTCTCGGGACGTGCTGGACCGTGCGCTGATCGAGGATTTCCTCCGTTGCCGCCAGGTTTCCTCCTCGAGTGCGCCAGGAGGCGCTCGGTGAGTGGGGGGGTACTGTCATGTACTGTCATGTTGTGTCTTGTCTCTGTCCTTTCCCTTCACCCTGTCTCCCTCTGCTGGTCGTTGTTAGGTTACCTTTTCTCCCCCGCTTTCCCCCAGCTGTTCCTTGTCTCCTCTAACTACCCATTCACCCCGTTTCCCACCTGTTCCCTTTTTCCCTCTGATTAGGTCCCTATATCTCTCTCTGTTTCTGTTCCTGTCCTTGTCGGATTCTTGTTTGTTGTGTTTCATGCCTGAGCCAGACTATCGTCATGTTTGCTGTAACCTTGTCCTGTCCTGTCGGAATCTGCCGGTCTATCTGAGCCTACCTATGTTTGGTTATTAAAGAAGCTCTGTTTAAGTTAGTTCGCTTTTGGGTCCTCATTCACTCACCATAACACATAATGTCTTGTAACTCATAATGGAGCTCTGTCCTGTTGCTGTTCATTTGGTTTCGTTGTTTCACGGTCGTTTAATAAGCGGTTGTGCTCAACAGTAGGCTTTGTGTGTCAGCCACCCTTCCCCCATGTACACTAACTTCACCTACGGTGCCTTCAGATAGTATTCAAAACCATTGACTTATTCCCCATTTTGTTATGTTACAGCCATGAATTCAAAAGGGATTCAATTGATGTCTTTTCTCACCCATCTACACAATGACAAAAGCTAAAAGATGTTTTAAGAAATGTTTGCAAATGTATTGAAATAAAAAAAATATTTTATTACATTAGCATTCAAACCCCTGATTCAATATATGTTAGAATCACCTTTGCCAGTGATTATAGCTGTGAGTCTTTCTGGGTAAAGAGGTTTACACACCTGGACAATATTTGCACATTATCTATTTTTTTTATTCTACAATCTCTGTCAAGTTGGTTGTTGATCATTGCTAGACAGAAATTTTCAAGTCTTGCCATAGATTTTCAAGCTGATTTAAGTCAAAACTGTAGCTAGGCAACTCAGGAACATTCAATATCATCTTGGTAAGCAACTCCAGTGTATATTTGGCCTTGTGTTTTAGGTTATTGTCCTGCTGAAAGGTGAATTTGTCTCCCAGTGTCACGCCCTGACCTTAGAGAGCCGTTGTATTTCTCTATTTGGTGAGGTCAGGGTGTGATGTGGGGTGGGCATTCTATGTTTTGTATTTCTTTGGTTTTGGCCGAGTGTGGTTCCCAATCAGAGGCAGCTATCTTTGGTTGTCTCTGATTGGGAATCATACTTAGGTAGCCTGTTTTCCCACCTACGTTATGGGATCTTGTTTTTTGTTAGCTCTGTGAAGCCGGCAGAACGTGACGTTCATTAGTCCTTTTGTTGTTTTTGTTTGGAGTTCTGAGTATTAAAGATCATGAACACTTATCACACTGCACCTTGGTCTACTTCTTCAGACGAACGTTACACCCAGTATCTGTTTGAAAGCAGACTGAACCAGGTTTTCCTGAAGGATTTTTCCTGTGCATGTAGCTGTTCTTTATCTTTGTATCCTAAAAAAACGCACTAGTCCTGGCCGATGACAAGCATACCCATAACATGATGCAGCCACCACCGTAATTTAAAATATGAAGAGTGGTACTCAGTTAATTTCCTTGACACATTTTTTTCAATTTTACTTCAGTGCCTTGTTGCAAACAGGCTTCCTTCTTTTCTTTGCAAATGTTCACTCCTGAACCTTAGGCTTGCCATAACAACGCTGTTGAATATCTCATAGACTGAAGACATTTCAGCTTTTCATTTTTTATTCATTTTTAAATATAATTCCACTTTGACATTATGGGGTATTGTGTGTAGGCCAGTGGCACAAAATCTCAATTTAATAAATGTTAAATGCAAGGCTGTAACACAACAACATGTGGAAAAAGGCAATGGGTTTGAATACTTTCTGAAGGCACTGTAAAATGCCACAGGCTGCAGGATCTATTACGCAATCATCCAATGAACGGCAACACAGGCATTTACATGTGCAAGCGTAAACGCATGCATGAATGCACACACACACACACGCACACACACACACACACAAGCACGCACACACACACCGCATCAGTCATGTTCAGCGCTTTCAAATGTATTGTACGGGATCACAAGTATTATTGTATTGTTGACTGTATTATTGTATTAGTGACTGTATTATTGTATTATTGACAGTATTATTGTATTAGTGACTGTATTATTGTATTAGTGACTGTATTATTGTATTATTGACAGTATTATTGTATTAGTGACTGTATTATTGTATTAGTGACTGTATTATTGTATTATTGACTGTATTATTGTATTAGTGACTGTATTATTGTATTGTTGACTGTATTATTGTATTATTGACTGTATTATTGTATTAGTGACTGTATTATTGTATTATTGACTGTATTATTTGTATTATTGACTCTATTATTGTATTATTGACTGTATTATTGTATTAGTGACTGTATTATTGTATTAGTGACTGTATTATTGTATTAGTGACTGTATTATTGTATTATTGACAGTATTATTGTATTAGTGACTGTATTATTGTATTATTGACTGTATGTTTGTATTATTGACTCTATTATTGTATTATTGACTGTATTATTGTATTAGTGACTGTATTATTGTATTAGTGACTGTATTATTGTATTATTGACTGTATTATTTGTATTATTGACTCTATTATTGTATTATTGACAGTATTATTGTATTAGTGACTGTATTATTGTATTAGTGACTGTATTATTGTATTAGTGACTGTATTATTGTATTATTGACTGTATTATTGTATTAGTGACTGTATTATTGTATTATTGACAGTATTATTGTATTAGTGACTGTATTATTGTATTAGTGACTGTATTATTGTATTATTGACAGTATTATTGTATTATTGACTGTATTATTGTATTAGTGACTGTATTATTGTATTAGTGACTGTATTATTGTATTAGTGACTGTATTATTGTATTATTGACAGTATTATTGTATTAGTGACTGTATTATTGTATTATTGACTGTATGTTTGTATTATTGACTCTATTATTGTACTACTACTACTGTGTTATTGACTGTATGTTTGTTTATTCCATGTTTAACTCTGTGTTGTTGTATGTGTCGAAATGCGTTGCTTTATTCTTGGCCAGGTCGCAGTTGTAAATGAGAACTTGTTCTCAACTAGCCTACCTGGTTAAATAAAGGTGAAATAAAATAAATAAATAAATAAAAACAAGCACAACCACAATATCCAACATCCCACTTAGTAGAGGTAAAAACACTAGACTTGAGAGCACTAAGTAGAGATGAAACAGTCTCATTTCCACCAGTGTAGCCAATGCTCCACGTGGTTTGGTCAGGAATTCAACAACCGAGGTATGCATGGTCTCTACCCAAACCTTAGCCCTCTCTGTAATTGAGGTGTGCTGGGTCTGAAGCGGGCTTCTCCAGGTGGGGGTTTATATTCAGAACAGCAGAAAAGGCTGTCCCATGACGCCAGATCATTGTCTGTGCTCATGGTGCGGGCCAATGACTTTGTTAAATTTGAAAGGGAATTGGATTCTCTTTCATTAAACAGTTAAAAATCTCATTACATAATCTCACAAATAGTTTCATCTTTACTTATTCATTTTATACAATAATTAAATGCAAATCTCATAACGGAGACTCTTGTACAAGCAGAGTTATGGTAATGTGGCTGCATTGTCTCTTATGAGGTCACAAATATTAGACAAAATGGACCGGTCGTAGCTGTTTACACATTCTCCAAACATGAATATTGTTCAGTTCTCAAGTTCTGTGATGTAGAAGAAGTTCCTTTGTCCTCTCTATGAACCCTCTCTCTATACCGCAAGAGAGTCTCCTCATGGAATTTATGACCTGAGATAACAGAGCCTTGGTAGGTGGGAGAGAGGGCCATCCAAAGAAGGCCACGTCATGACAGAGCACTAAGTAGAGATAAAACACTAGACTTCACAGCACTAAGTAGAGATAAAACACTAGACCAGAGCACTAAGTAGAGATAAAACACTAGACTTCACAGCACTAAGTAGAGATAAAACATTAGACTTCACAGCACTAAGTAGAGATAAAACATTAGACTTCACAGCACTAAGTAGAGATAAAACATTAGACTTCACAGCACTAAGTAGAGATAAAACACTAGACTTCAGAGCACTAAGTAGAAGTAAAACAGTAGACTTCATAGCACTAAGTAGAGATAAAACACTAGACTTCAGAGCACTAAGTAAAGGTAAAACACTAGACCAGAGGACTAAGTAGAGATAAAACACTAGACTTCAGAGCACTAAGTAAAGGTAACACACTAGACCAGAGCACTAAGTAGAGGTAAAACACTAGACCAGAGCACTAAGTAGAGATAAAACACTACACCTCAGAGCACTAAGTAAAGGTAAAACACTAGACCAGAGCACTAAGTAGAGGTAAAACACTAGACTTCAGAGCACTAATGTCCTCCATCTTCTCCACCTCTCCTAGTGTCTCTCTCCCTGTCTCTGTCGTTGTGTGTGTGTTTCTGTGTGTGTCCGTGTGCACCCTTAACTCAGAGGTCTTCAACTAGAGGAATACCCATGCATGTTTCTGAGAGATAGCCCTTCCAAAACAATGTATGCATTGAGAGTGCTCTAACCGTGACTAATTTAGAAAAATGTCCTTCTAACAAAAAAAATGTTTTCCTCTTACCAATGTCTCCAGTGGTCAACACAACACGAGCCAAGCTTTGGCTTGAAACCATTCGGAACCCCTCAGAACCCTTTTGACATTCTAGAACAGAATGCTGAGCTAAATGCTCAGAATCCCTCAGAACCCTTTTGGCTAGAAAGACCAGAAATTCTTATTCCAACAGAATAAATTAATGCTGAATGCTTTGTAAGCTAAAGAGCTATAATGCTTCATTGCTTGGCTGGCTTCATATGTTGGTTGGATGGAGCCAACCCTTTCCCTCCCAGGAGAAGGATGTTATTGTATTACCCTTTTCACACTACAGAGCCAAACCGTGCCGAGCCAAGCTGTACTGGACTGGCCTGCTTATGCATCCTTAGAACTCTGCTGGAAAGGACCATGTGAAAACAAAGTATCGGAGCCAGTTTGGTTCGGGTCGGCATACGAGTGTGAATCAGGCTGTTATGCTGGTTCTGGGGGCAGCTAAAGCTTTCCAAGCATCTTTGACTCTTTCCCATCCAAATAAGAGGTGTAGGCAATGAATTTCAAACACAGATTCAACCACAAAAACCAGGGAGATTTTCCAATGAATCGAAAAGAAGGGCACATATTGATGGATGGGTAAAACATATAAAAAGCTGACAGTGAACATTCCTTTTAGGATAAAAAAACAAACAGATTAGAGCTAAGCACAGGCAAAATCCAGGAGGAAAACCTGTTTCAGCCTGCTTTCCAAAGACACTGGGAGACAAATTCCCCTTTCAGCAGGACAATAACCTAAAACACAAGACCAAATATACACTGGAGTTGTTTATCAAGATGATATTGAACATTCCTGAGTGGCTTAGTTACAGTTTTCAATTAAATTGGCTTGAAAATCTATGACAAGACTTCCAAATGGCTCTCTAGCAATGTTCAACCATCAACTTGACAGAGTTTTAAAATTGTTTTTTAATGAATAATGTGCTAAATATTGTACAATGCAGGTGTGCAAAGCTCTTAGAGAATTACCCAGAAAGCACAGCTGTAATCACTGCCAAAGGTGCTTCTACAAAGTACTGACACACGGGTGTGAATAGTTATGTAAATGAGATATTTCTGTATTTCGATTTCAGTACATTTGCAAAATGTTCTCAAAACATGTTTTGACTTAGTCATTATGGGGTATTATGGGTAGATGGGTAAGACAAAAAGTCAATTTAATCCATTTGAATTCAGGCTGTAAACGCAACAAAATGTGGAATAATTCAAGGGGGTATGAATACTTTATGAGGGCACTGTAATTATAGACCATTCAAGGGAAATAAACTTGATAACAAATTGTAAGAATGTCAGATCTTCAGTTCAGTACTACAGTGTGGATTAGTACGCGCGTCCGTTCATCCATGTGTGTGTCAGCTTGTGTGTCCGCCGGTTCAGGACCCAGTGTTGGCAGGGACAGCTGGTCCTGTCACCATTTAATCTCTTTTTACAGTATGTAATGTCTTAAAACACAGGTACTAATGGACTCAGTTGGTAGAGCACAGCACTTGCAACAACCAGGGTTGTGTGAGTTCGATTCCAGCAGAGGACCAGCATGAAACTGTATCCATTTGCTCTGAATTCTGACTAAATGTAAATAAAGCCTACATATCTAGATTGCTTTTTTCAAAATGTAGAAAATATGTGTATTGCTTTATGTTAAAAGACTGAATGAGAGTACTAGATCGCGTCGGCTGGAGTGTTGTAAAGTTCGCAGCCACTTGTTCTCCAGTGTGATAAATCACGCTTCACCATCTGGCAGTCCGACAGATGAATCTATGTTTGATGGATGCCAGGAGAACGCTACCTGCCCAAATGGACAGTGCCAACTGTAAATTTTGGCGGAGGAATAATGGTCTGCGGCTGTTTTTCATGGTTTTGGCTAGGCCCCTTAATTCCAGTGAAGGGAAATCTTAATGCTACAGCATACGATGATGTTCTAGACAATTCTGTGCTTCAAACTTTGTGGCAACAGCTTTGGGAAGACCCTTGTTATGTTCTGACCTTTATTTCCTTTGTTTTGTCTTTATTTAGTATGGTCAGGGCGTGAGTTGGGGTGGGCAGTCTATGTTTGTTTTTCTATGTTGGTTTTTGTGTTCGGCCTAGTATGGTTCTCAATCAGAGGCCGGTGTCGTTAGTTGTCTCTGATTGAGAATCATACTTAGGTAGCCTGGTTTTCACTTTTGAGTTGTGGGTGTTTGTTTCCGTGTGAGTGTTTGTCGCCACACGGTACTGTTTCGGTTTTCATCACATAGTTTATTGTTTTGTATTTCAGTGTTCAGTTCGTTTTTAATAAATCATCATGAACACTTACCACGCTGCATCTTGGTCCGATCCTTACTCCTCTTCATCAGACGAAGAGGAAATCTGTCGTTACAACCCTTTCCTGTTTCAGCATGACAATGCCCGCGTGCACAAAGTGAGGTCCATACAGAAATGGTTTGTCGAGATCGGTGTGAAAGAACTTAACTGGGCTTGCACAGAGCCCTGGCCTCAACCCCATCGAACACCTTCAACAAGCTAAGCTCAATTACCAATCCCTTTCACTCTTCAAATGTGCAAACACTAATTGCCACTTTAATAAATGGAACACTGGTCACCTTAATGTCACATTAATAATGTTTACAAATCTTGCATTTCTCATCTCATATGTATATGCTATTTTCTATACTATTCTACTGTATCTCAGTCTATGGTGCTCTGATATTGCTCGTCCATATATTTATATATTCTTAATTTCATTCCTTTACTTAGATTTGTGTGTATAGGGTGTATTGGATATTTGTTGTGAAATTGTTAGATATTACTTGTTATATATTATTGCACTGTCAGAACTAGAAGCAAAAGCATTTCACTACACCCGCAATAACATCTGCTAAACACATGTATGGGATCAATACAATTTGATTTGATTTGGTAGTTAAAACGTCAACAACAACAAAAAATTACTCATGGAACTCTGAGGTCATTCCATTGTTTGCTATAGGGGAAATACAGGTATGCCTGTCTATTTCACCAAATATCTTGCAGTGTGTATATTTAGATTTTTTTCAAGTCGGACACCAATTTAATCATGAGAATCTCCTCTTTCTAATTATGTAAGGCTGGGCAGCGTACTCCGTTGTCATCCAACACTAGCCCAGAAAAACATTTTGCCATTGGAACGCTGAGCTCCCCCCATTGTTTTCCAGGCATGCTGGTATATTTCACAAAATAAATCGCAATGTGTATAAGTAGATTTTTTTCAAGTCACACACCATTTTAATCAGGATAATCTCCTCTTTCTTATTACATAAGGTTGGGCAGCGTATTCTACCGTCATCGATCGCTCGACTACTTCCTCGTTATGCAGACATAAGCACACTTGGCACCATCGAGGTGTGGATGTTTACTTTCTACACAAGTTGTTATTTTTCAGTTTCCTCCTAAGAACAGATTGTTGTGGTAAAATGAAAAGGGCCACATTTTTTTTTGTGCCATTTGGGCAAAATGGAATTCTAAGCATCAGAAGAGACTCTGCGAAGGTTCGATTCAATTAATTTGCTATGGCCTCGCACTAGTGTTCCAGCTCAGTCAACGTTCTTTTGCTGTTTTTCAGCCTTGAATTTTGACTCATTCTATTGTCCAGCATGGAGGGGTAGAGGTGGAGTGGTAGAGGTGGAGTGGTAGAGGTGGAGGGGTAGAGGTAGAGGTGGAGGGGTAGAGGTGGAGGGGTAGAGGGGGAGGGATGGAGGTGGAGGGGTGGAGGTGGAGGGGTAGAGGTGAAGGGGTAGAAGTGGAGGGGTAGAAGTGGAGGGGTAGAAGTGGAGGGGTAGAGGGGGAGGGGTAGAGGTGGAGGTGGAGGGGTGGATGGGTGGAGATGGAGGGGTAGAGGTGGAAGGGTAGAGGGGGAGGGATGAGGTGGAGGGGTAGAGGTGGAGGGATGGAGGTGGAGGTGGTGGAGGGGTAGAGGGGGAGGGATGGAGGTGGAGGGGTAGAGGGGGAGGGATGGAGGTGGAGGGGTAGAGGGGGAGGGATGGAGGTGGAGGGCTAGAGGGGGAGGGATGGAGATGGAGGGCTAGAGGGGGAGGTGGAGGGGTGGAAGGGGAGGGATGGAGGTGGAGGGGTAGAGGGGGAGGGATGGAGGTGGACGGGTAGAGGGGGAGGGATGGAGGTGGAGGGCTAGAGGGGGAGGGATGGAGGTGGAGGGCTAGAGGGGGAGGGGTGGAGGTGGAGATGGAGGTGGAGGGGTGGAGGTGGAGGTGGAGATGGAGGGGTGGAGGTGAAGGGGTGGAGGTGGAGGTGGAGATGAAGGGGTGGAGGTGTTACAAAGTACTATATCCCCCAATTTCATACATACAGTAATACATGAAACATTGACTTGGTTTCCCCTTACAGTATGTATTGTAATCTACAGTCTTTACTGTGCTGTATGTTGTACTACTGTGGTAAAAGGCTCAGATTGGGCTGCACTCGCTGCCCAGCCTCTCTGCCCAGTCTCTCTGGCCAGCCTCTCTGCCCAGCCTTTCTGCCCAGCCTCTCTGCCCAGCCTCTCTGCCTAGTCTCTCTGCCCAGTTTCTCTGCCCAGCCTCTCGGCCCAGCCTCTCTGCCCAGCCTCTCTGCCCAGTCTCTCTGCCCAGTCTCTCTGCCCAGCCTCTCTGCCTAGCCTCTCTGCCCATCCTCTCTGCCCAGCCTCTCTGCCCAGCCTCTCTGCCCAGTCTCTCTGCCCAGCACAGTTGAGCGAGTTTCCAATAACACATTAACATGTTTCTGTACTGATATGATTGTCAAGATAACACCTTTCTGTATTTATGGACAGGATGCTGAGCTTTTTCTAATACGAACAACAACAAGTCAGGACATGCTGTGTTTCTCCTTGTCCCCTATGATAATGTACATGTCCTGTCTCTGTCCTTGTCCCCTATAATAATGTACATATCCTGTCTCTGTCCTTGTCCCCTATGAGTGTCCATGTCCTGTCTCTCTCCTTGTCCCCTATGAGTGTCCATGTCCTGTCTCTCTCCTTGTCCCCTATAATAATGTACATGTCCTGTCTCTCTCCATGTCCCCTATAATAATGTACATGTCCTGTCTCTCTCCTTGTCCCATATAATAATGTACATGTCCTGTCTCTGTCCTTGTCCTCTATGATAATGTACATGTCCTGTCTCTGTCCTTGTCCTCTATGATAATGTGCATTTCCTCTCTCCTCATTATTTTCCCACTCCTATTCAACCATATTAATTAAATGCGGAAAAAAATTGTCTTACACTGTGCAAACATTTTAATAGCTTTTGCTGTCACTGCAAGGCTTTTCAATAAGATTTTGTGCTAGGATGTGTGTAGCAAAAGTGCATACCAATCATATTCAACACATCTCATCTTCAACCACCTCTTTCTATTTTATTCTATCCCCATTCCACTTTTTTATTTGTTTGGATCAATCGACTTTGAAAAGAATAGTTTTCTGGGAAGAGTTTTCTGAAAAATTCCTGCGTTGGACCAAGAGTTCTCTCTCTCTCTCTCTCTCTCTCTCTTTTCTCTCCTCTTCTGTCTCCTCAACAAAAAAATGCATTTCAGACGGAGATGTTTCCTTTAGACCACACTTGACTTGTACAAAATGACGGCCCAGAAGAAGAGAAGAAGACATCTGCTACCCACCATCTTACTGGTGCCTGATGAGAATAATATAAAGTATTGTGTACTGGTGCTTAATGAGAATAATATAAAGTATTGTGTACTGGTGCTTGATGAGAATAATATAAAGTATTGTGTACTGGTGCTTGATGAGAATAATATAAAGTATTGTGTACTGGTGTTTAATGAGAATAATATAAAGTATTGTGTACTGGTGCTTGATGAGAATAACAGAAGGTATTGTGTACTGGTGCTTAATGAGAATAATATAAAGTATTGTGTACTGGTGCTTAATGAGAATAATATAAAGTATTGTGTACTGGTGCTTAATGAGAATAACAGAAGGTATTGTGTACTGGTGCTTAATGAGAATAATATAAAGTATTGTGTACTGGTGCTTAATGAGAATAATATAAAGTATTGTGTACTGGTGCTTGATGAGAATAATATAAAGTATTGTGTACTGGTGCTTGATGAGAATAATATAAAGTATTGTGTACTGGTGTTTAATGAGAATAATATAAGGTATTGTATACTGGTGCTTAATGAGAATAATATAAAGTATTGTGTACTGGTGCTTGATGAGAATAATATAAGGTATGTGTACTGGTGTTTAATGAGAATAATATAACATTGTATACTGGTGCTTAATGAGAATAATATAAAGTATTGTATACTGGTGCTTAATGAGAATAATATAAAGTATTGTATACTGGTGCTTAATGAGAATAATATAAAGTATTGTGTACTGGTGCTTGAGTTGGGTCGCTGCTCAGCAGTATGGAGGGACAGAACTTCTGATTTGTACTGGTTGAGTACAGAATGTGTGTAGTGTATAGTGTGTGTAGTGTGTAGTGTGTGGGTAGTGTATAGTGTGGGTAGTGTGGGTTCTGTAAGTAGTGTGGGTAGTGAATGGTGAGTGTAGTGTATAGTGTGGGTGGTGTCGGTAGGTTATTTTTGTAACAGTGTCCAGGTTATTTTTGTAACAGTTCCCAGGTTATTTTTGTAACAGTTCCCAGGTTCTTTTTGTAACAGTTCCTAGGTTCTTTTTGTAACAGTTCCTAGGTTCTTTTTGTAACAGTTCCCAGGATCTTTTTGTAACAGTTCCCAGGTTATTTTTGTAACAGTTCCTAGGTTATTTTTGTAACAGTTCCCAGGTTATTTTTGTAACAGTTCCCAGGTTCTTTTTGTAACAGTTCCCAGGTTATTTTTGTAACAGTTCCTAGGTTCTTTTTGTAACAGTACCTAGGTTCTTTTTGTAACAGTTCCCAGGATCTTTTTGTAACAGTTCCCAGGTTATTTTTGTAACAGTTCCTAGGTTCTTTTTGTAACAGTTCCCAGGTTATTTTTGTAACAGTTCCCAGGTTCTTTTTGTAACAGTTCCCAGGTTCTTTTTGTAACAGTTCCTATGTTCTTTTTGTAACAGTTCCTAGGTTCTTTTTGTAACAGTTCCTATGTTCTTTTTGTAACAGTTCCTAGGTTCTTTTTGTAACAGTGTCCAGGTTATTTTTGTAACAGTGTCCAGGTTATTTTTGTAACAGTTCCCAGGTTATTTTTGTAACAGTTCCCAGGTTCTTTTTGTAACAGTTCCTAGGTTATTTTTGTAACAGTTCCCAGGTTATTTTTGTAACAGTTCCCAGGTTCTTTTTGTAACAGTTCCTAGGTTCTTTTTGTAACAGTTCCCAGGTTATTTTTGTAACAGTTCCCAGGTTCTTTTTGTAACAGTTCCCAGGTTCTTTTTGTAACAGTTCCCAGGTTCTTTTTGTAACAGTTCCTAGGTTCTTTTTGTAACAGTTCCCAGGTTCTTTTTGTAACAGTTCCTAGGTTCTTTTTGTAACAGTTCCTATGTTCTTTTTGTAACAGTTCCTAGGTTCTTTTTGTAACAGTTCCTAGGCTCTTTTTGTAACAGTTTCTAGGTTCTTTTTGTAACAGTTCCTATGTTCTTTTTGTAACAGTTCCTAGGTTATTTTTGTAACAGTTCCCAGGTTCTTTTTGTAACAGTTCCCAGGTTCTTTTTGTAACAGTTGCCAGGTTATTTTTGTAACAGTTCCCAGGTTCTTTTTGTAACAGTTCCCAGGTTCTTTTTGTAACAGTTCCTAGGTTCTTTTTGTAACAGTTCCCAGGTTATTTTTGTAACAGTTCCCAGGTTCTTTTGTAACAGTTCCCAGGTTATTTTTGTAACAGTTCCTAGGTTCTTTTTGTAACAGTTCCCAGGTTCTTTTTGTAACAGTTCCCAGGTTATTTTTGTAACAGTTCCTAGGTTCTTTTTGTAACAGTTCCCAGGTTCTTTTTGTAACAGTTCCTAGGTTATTTTTGTAACAGTGTCCAGGTTATTTTTGTAACAGTTCCCAGGTTCTTTTTGTAACAGTGTCCAGGTTCTTTTTGTAACAGTGTCCAGGTTCTTTTTGTAACAGTTCATAAGGTGTGCAGAGACCGCCCCAATAATAGGAAAGGGTCTGTTATCTCCCCACCTTTGACCCTGTTCCTTCTTGTTAGCCAAATAGGCAACTTTGCCTAATCAAACAGAATATTCAACACCACACATTTGTCCTTTTCCTTTCTCGAATACCTGTACCCCATTATAAACACCCCCAACCTCTCACACAGACATTAAAACAGAGACGTTTAAGGCATTATCCTGGCGCATACAGAAAACATGATGCACAGTTTCACTCATGACACAAAAAGAACACCCTGTCTGACTCCCAGGTCAACACGTGCCAACTAGCTCTTCGTGGCTGCCACCCCTGCACTAACATTTGTCCCATAGCTCAGCACACTTGCCTTTTTCCACCAGAGCACCCAATTGACTTCATTCACCACATCACTATGCGTCTCCTGCAGAATCAACACCTGTACTTTTTTTGTTTTACATATTAACCCAACACACTCCTCTTTCCCACATCTCCACTGCCATTTATATAAAGTGAACCTACCTGAAGAGACTCCATAAGAAGTGGGAGAAAAGTCAGCAAAGATAGATACCAACAGCAAAGCTCAAAAAGCCCCAGTGCCAGAAACAAACTATTCATCTAAACGGTGTCTGAAGGTAGACCCTTAAGCACTGTTATGACCCACTTCCTCAACCTAAACCATTTCCTGGGTGAGAGGGCACCACACCCCTCATTTTTCATAGCGTGTTGTACTGATCCTACAAACTTTCGAGGGTTGGCATAAATAGCTTCAAGATGACCCTTTCTTCCCTTTAGTCTCATTCAGGGACCTTGACGGTTCCCTCACCGTGGACTTTGACCCCTCTGCCTGACTGGCTGTCAGCTCTGGACCCATTGAGGAGTCTGTCGTGCTCTTCCTCAGACTTACTTTCCTCCTCTTCATCTCCATCT
>NC_092153.1:81428075-81440575 GCF_045791955.1 Oncorhynchus clarkii lewisi
ACCCTACCCCCCAGCCCCTACCCCTAGACCCTACCCCACAGCCCACAGCCCACAGCCCACAGCCACTACCCCACAGCCCCTACCCCTAGACCCTACCCCACAGCCCCTACCCCATAGCCACTACCCCACAGCCACTACCCCACAGCCCCTACCCCACAGCCCATAGCCACTACCCCACAGCCCCTACCCCACAGCCCCTACCCCACAGCCCATAGCCACTACCTCACAGCCCCTACCCCTAGACCCTACCCCACAGCCCCTACCCCATAGCCACTACCCCACAGCCACTACCCCACAGCCCCTACCCCACAGCCCATAGCCACTACCCCACAGCCCCTACCCCACAGCCCATAGCCCCTACCCCACAGCCCCTACACCTGGCCTTTACCACCTAGACCCTACCCCCTTGCACCTAGCCACTACCCCGCAGCCCCTACCTCCTATCCCATAGCCACTACCCCACAGCCCCTACCCCACAGCCCACAGCCCCTACCTCACAGCCCCTACCCCCAGCACCTACCCCTAGCCCCTACCCCATAGCCCCTACCTCCTATCCCATAGCCACTACCCCCTAGCCCCTACCCCATAGCCCATAGCCACTACCCCCTAGCCCCTACCCCATAGCCCCTATCCTTAGCCCCTGTCCCATAGCCACTACCCCCTAGCCCCTATCCCATAGCCACTACCCCCTAGCCCCTACCCCATAGCCCATAGCCACTACCCCCTAGCCCCTACCCCACAGCCCCTATCCTTAGCCCCTGTCCCATAGCCACTACCCCCTAGCCCCTTACCCCACAGCCCCTATCCTTAGCCCCTGTTCCATAGCCACTACCCCCTAGCCCCTAACTCCTATCCCATAGCCACTACCCCCTAGCCCCTACCTCCTATCCCATAGCCACTAACCCCTAGCCCCTACCCCACAGCCCATAGCCACTACCCCACAGCCCCTCACCCTAGCCACTACCCCACAGCCCCTAACCCTAGGCCCTACCCCATAGCCACTACCCCACAGCCCCTAACCCTAGGCCCTACCCCCTAGCCCCTACCCCACAGCCCATAGCCACTACCCCACAGCCCCTATCCCTAGACCCTACCCCATAGACCCTATCCCTAGACCCTAGACCCTATCCCTAGACCCTACCCCACAGACCCTATCCCTAGACCCTACCCCACAGCCCCTATCCATAGACCCTACCCCATAGAACCTATCGCACAGCCCCTATCCATAGACCCTACCCCACAGCTCCTATCCCTAGACCCTACCCCATAGACCCTATCCCTAGACCCTACCCCACAGACCCTATCCCTAGACCCTACCCCACAGCCCCTATCCATAGACCCTACCCCATAGAACCTATCGCACAGCCCCTATCCATAGACCCTACCCCACAGCTCCTATCCCTAGACCCTACCCCTTAGACCCTACCCCACAGCCCCTAACCCTAGACCCTACCCCACAGCCCATAGCCACTACCCCACAGACCCTATCCATAGACCCTACCCCACAGCCCCTATCCATAGCCACTACCCCACAGCCCCTATCCATAGACCCTACCCCACAGCCCCTACCCCATAGCCCCTAACCCTAGACCCTACCCCACAGCCCCTATCCATAGACACTACCCCACAGCCCCTATCCATAGACACTACCCCATAGCCATTACCCCATAGCCCCTAACCCTAGCCCCTAACCCTAGCCACTACCCTGTAGCCACTAACCCTAGCCCCTAACCCTAGACCCTACCCCATAGCCACTACCCCACAGCCCCTAACCCTAGCCCCTAACCCTAGACCCTACCCCATAGCCACTACCCCATAGCCCCTAACCCTAGCCCCTAACCCTAGACCCTACCCCATAGCCACTACCCCATAGCCCCTAACCCTAGACCCTACCCCATAGCCACTACCCCATAGACCCTAACCCTAGACCCTACCCCATAGCCCCTAACCCTAGCCCCTAACCCTAGCCACTACCCTGTAGCCACTAACCCTAGCCCCTAACCCTAGACCCTACCCCATAGCCACTACCCCACAGCCCCTAACCCTAGCCCCTAACCCTAGACCCTACCCCATAGCCACTACCCCATAGCCCCTAACCCTAGCCCCTAACCCTAGACCCTACCCCATAGCCACTACCCCATAGCCCCTAACCCTAGACCCTACCCCATAGCCACTACCCCATAGCCCCTAACCATAGACCCTACCCCATAGCCCCTAACCCTAGACCCTACCCCACAGCCCATAGCCACTACCCCACAGCCCCTAACCCTAGGCCCTACCCCATAGCCACTACCCCACAGCCCCTAACCCTAGACCCTATCCCATAGCCACTACCCCACAGCCCCTAACCCATAGCCCCTAACTCTAGACCCTACCCCACAGCCCATAGCCACTACCCCACAGCCCCTAACCCTAGACCCTACCCCATAGCCCCTAACCCTAGACCCTACCCCAAAGCCCATAGCCACTACCCCACAGCCCCTAACCCTAGACCCTACCCTTTAGTTCCTAACCCTAGACCCTACCCCATAGCCACTACCCCACAGCCCCTAACCCTAGACCCTACCATTTAGTTCCTAACCCTAGACCCTACCCCACAGCCCCTAACCTTTAGCCCCTAACCCCCTTAATAACATGGCAACATATCTACAGTCAATTGTTTTCCCCCAGATTCATATTACCAGACCCGGAGGATTCCCCAGCAGGAGAAATGCATTTGGCTAACAAACACAGCTTCTTTAACAGTGTCATGGCATGAGAATAAGTACTTAAAGGATCCAGCACTACTGAAGAAAGAACATAACAAAACACAGAATGAAAGTAGTCTGTTGAAAAGGTCAAAATGCCCTGGCATAATGATGAGGAAGAGATAGTGAGTTTGGAGTAGGATCACGTCCCTGGGATTCTCTACTGCCAAATTTAGGCCTGGCGTGCTCCTAACTCTCCGTTGTGTGTCTTATCGCCATACTCTTAAGGCCAGTTTCCTTGACAAAAGATTAGTCCAGGAATCAGGACTAGGCTTAATCTGTGTCCGGGAATCCAGACCATAATGTCAAGAATCATGTTTTTTTCATTGGCAACCGTGAATTCACCACAATACACAGGGAAGTATGATTTGGACGGGTTCACTTTTTAGCAGCTGACTCACAGTGGTTTTAAAGTACATGAGGCAGAAAGACAAGACAAGACAAGACAAGACAAGACAAGACAAGACAAGCCAAGACAAGACAAGACAAGACAAGACAAGACAAGACAAGCCAAGCCAAGCCTCTCCTCTGCTTGAGTTAAAGCATTTAATGCTGCACCAATTTAGCTTTCATTAAAATAACGAATCCCAGGACTTTTTTTTTATCTTAGGAGTAAAGCCTCTCTCTCTCTCTCTCTCTCTCTCTCTCTCTCTCTCTCTCTCTCTCTCTCTCTCTCTCTCTCTCTCTCTCTCTCTCTCTCTCTCTCTCCTCTACCCCCTCACCCCCGGCAATGCCAAGCACTGGCACTACCGCTATAGAGGACATACTCTTGGCAAATACCAATTTTGGGGGGGAATGCGTTTCAAAGTGGCTTTAATGTGTTATTTCTACTGTGCTAAATGAGGACTATCCTTTAGTTTAGCTTGGGTTTTTTGGCAAGAGGACTGGCTGGCTGCACATTATACAAATGATGTGTTTCAGTAAAAGAAAGACCGACCAAGAAAACAAGTATGTCTATTTTAATGTAACACAAGAAATTGAAAAAAGTGTAAAAATAAACTCACTATGTTTGTGAAATAAATTGTGTTTGTTAAACTGATACAGAAACGGAATTATTTCTCAATTATTTCAGCTTATTTTCTAATACGACTAGACGGTTGCTCAGCCTATTTTTTAAATTGAAAATTCAGCGCTACAAACTCTGTTTTCTGCATGTCTTCGTGGAATCAGTTTCTCTGATATTACCTCAACATATCAAGAGTTATATTTGTTCCATGTTACAGATATATACAGTACCAGTCAGCAGTTTACACACACCTACTAATTTTTGTTTTTTTTGTACTATTTTCTACATTGTAGAATAATAGTGAAAACATCAACACTATGAAATAACACAGATGGAATCATGTAGTAAACAAAAAAAAGTGATAAATAAATAAATACATTTATATTTGAGAATCTTCAAAGTAGCCACTCTTTGCATTGAGGACAGCATAACACTCTTGGCAGTAGGACTGTGTCCTAAATGTTAACAGGTACTGTATATCAGCCATATTGAGTTTACTGTTAACGTAACTAGCATGACTATAGACTGTTGTCGTGGCTCTATCCATCTGATACGTTGTTGACTAGGCCTGCTGCTCGGTATAGCTGTTAACGTAACTAGCATGACTATAGACTGTTGTCGTGGCTTTATCCATCTGATACGTTGTTGACTAGGCCTGCTGCTCGGAACAGCTGTTAACGTAACTAGCATGACTATAGACTGTTGTCATGGCTCTATCCATCTGATACGTTGTTGACTAGCTGCTCGGAACAGCTGTTTTGTACTGTTCCATTTGTCGGGATTTTAAGCCAAACTGCAATTCAGTATTTTTTTGTTTGCATGCATGAGTAAAGTAGGCTACTACTTTCCAAATTTAGTTTGCTTTATTTTGGTAAGACAGCTGTGTGTATGATTGCTTTCACATGGCCTCTTTTGTAATAGGTGAATTGCCCTATCTATCTTGTAGCCTATACTCCTTACAAAAAACCTCCTCGCTTTAGTGTGTATGGCGCTGCCCATGGTACAGCACAGCAGGGAAAGACTACAGATTCCTGGCCAAACTGTCACTTCAAAAGCACTCAATGATCTCAGAGTCTATGAGCATATGTTTATTGTGATATAGCGTGATATAAGTACAATTCAATGTAATTCTAATGCAAGAACACCATAGCAAAGTCGTTCCCCCCTTACCGATTTCAACTGCCCCCTTCGTCACTCTATCCTTGCGCCGGGTCTGACAGGCACACACACACACGAACACACGAACACACACACACGAAAACACACACACACACATGAACACACGAAAACACACACTCACACACACACACACACACACACACACACACACACACACACACGAACACACACACGAACACACTCACACACACACAAACACACACGAACACACGAACACACGAACACACGAACACACGAACAACCTCAAACAGGCAGGAAATAGATAAGAGCTTCCAGATCAAAATATATAGTAGCTGATCTGGAGTCAGTTTTGACATTTTAGATCATAATGTACATGATTATATGAACAGGGGGAATCCTGATCCTAGATCAGCACTCCTGGAGATGCTTTATGAATATGGGCCATGCAATCCAACTGCAACAGCTGGTTGAGTAAAAAAAACATTCTGTCCTGTGTCATTGTCTTAGCGAAAGCCCCTTTACTTCAGTGTTTAAGGCCCCGTGGAGCCTTTCCCCATAGAATCACTGTTCCATGTTTTAAAGGTTAAAAAGGAGGTCAAGACAGACGACAGACACGACAGACAGACAGACAGACAGACAGACAGACACACACAGAGGGAGAGACACACACAGACACACACACACACACACACGAACACACGAACACACGAACAACCTCAAACAGGCAGGAAATAGATAAGAGCTTCCAGATCAAAATATATAGTAGCTGATCTGGAGTCAGTTTTGACATTTTAGATCATAATGTACATGATTATATGAACAGGGGGAAACCTGATCCTAGATCAGCACTCCTGGAGATGCTTTATGAATATGGGCCATGCAATCCAACTGCAACAGCTGGTTGAGTAAAAAAAACATTCTGTCCTGTGTCATTGTCTTAGCGAAAGCCCCTTTACTTCAGTGTTTAAGGCCCCGTGGAGCCTTTCCCCATAGAATCACTGTTCCATGTTTTAAAGGTTAAAAAGGAGGTCAAGACAGACGACAGACACGACAGACAGACAGACAGACAGACAGACAGACAGACAGACAGACAGACACACACAGAGGGAGAGACACACACAGACACACACACACACACACACACACACACACATAGAGGGAGAGACACACGCACACACACACACACACACACACACACACACACACACACACACACACACACACACACACACACACACACACACACACACACACACACACACAGAGGGAGAGACACACACAGACACACACACACACACACACACACACACACACATAGAGTTTGTTCCCTCAGGCCACTACTTAACTACCACATATCTACAACCCAAAATCCATGTGTACGTATGTGTACAGTGCGTATGTTATCATGTGTATGTGAATGTTAATATCTGTCTGTACCTGTGTGTGTATTTCTTCAGTCCCCTCTGTTCCATAAGGTGTAGTTTTATCTGTTTTTTTAAAATCTGATTCTACTGCTTGCATCATTTACTTGATGTGGAATAGAGTTCCATGTAGTCATGGCTCTATGTAGTACTGTGCACCTCCCATAGTCTGTTCTGGACTTGGGGACTGTGAAGAGACCTCTGGTGGCAAAACTAGGGCTTGTCGAACCTGCCTTGTTGATAGTATTGTTAAGAAGACAGAGCAGCGCTTTATTACAGACAGACTTCTCCCCATTTTAGCTACTGTTGCAGTTTTCGACATTATTGATCGTTGTCTGCTGCTGGAAAAACATATGTGTTATGGCTTTACATCCCCTGCTATATTGTGGATAAAGAGTTACCTGTCTAACAGAACACAGGGGGGGGGGGGGTTCTTTAATAGAAGCCTCTCCAACATAATCCAGGTAGAATCAGGAATTCCCCAGGGAAGCTGTCTAGGCCCCTTACTTTTTAAAAACGTTACTAATGACATGCCGCTCACTGGCTTTGAGTATAGCCAGAGTGTCTATGTATGCAGATGACTCAACTCTATACACGTCAGCTGCTACTGTCAGTGAAATCAGTTCAACACTTAACAAAGAGCTGCAGTTAGTTTCAGAATGGGTGGCAAGGAATAAGTTAGTTATAAATATAAAAAAAAAAAAAACTAAACCATAAACCTCAACTAAATATTGTAATAAATCATGTAGAAAATAAATTTAGCAAGTTCAGGTGACTAAACTGCTTGGAGTAACCCTGGATTATAAACTGTTATGGTCAAAAAATGTTGACACAACACGTTTGCACACACACTTCCAATGTGTGCATTGTAATATTGCTGTATGGTGCTATTATACTTTTTGTATTGTAGATATGTAGTGTTGTAATAATGTTACATGATGCATTCTTTTATATTCTGTTTTATGTGTAATGTAAGTGTGTTTGGACCCCAGGAAGAGTAGCCGCTGCCTTGGCAGGAACTAATGGGGATCTATAATAAACCCCAGGAAGAGTAGCCGCTGCCTTGGCAGGAACTAATGGGGATCCATAATAAACACCAGGAAGAGTAGCTGCTGCCTTGGCAGGAACTAATGGGGATCCATAATAAACCCCAGGAAGAGTAGCCGCTGCCTTGGCAGGAACTAATGGGGATCCATAATAAACCCCAGGAAGAGTAGCTGCTGCCTTGGCAGGAACTAATGGGGATCCATAATAAACCCCAGGAAGAGTAGCCGCTGCCTTGGCAGGAACTAATTGGGATCCATAATACACCCCAGGAAGAGTAGCTGCTGCCTTGGCAGGAACTAATGGGGATCTATAATAAACCCCAGGAAGAGTAGCCGCTGCCTTGACAGAAACTAATGGGGATCCATAATACACCCCAGGAAGAGTATCTGCTGCCTTGACAGGAACTAATGGGGATCCATAATACACCCCAGGAAGAGTAGCTGCTGCCTTGGCAGGAACTAATGGGGATCCATAATACACCCCAGGAAGAGTATCTGCTGCCTTGGCAGGAACTAATGGGGATCCATAATACACCCCAGGAAGAGTAGCTGCTGCCTTGGCAGGAACTAATGGGGATCCATAATACACCCCAGGAAGAGTAGCTGCTGCCTTGGCAGGAACTAATGGGGATCCATAATACACCCCAGGAAGAGTAGCTGCTGCCTTGGCAGGAACTAATGGGGATCTATAATAAACCCCAGGAAGAGTAGCCGCTGCCTTGACAGGAACTAATGAGGATCCATAATACACCCCAGGAAGAGTAGCTGCTGCCTTGGCAGGAACTAATGGGGATCCATAATACACCCCGGGAAGAGTAGCCGCTGCCTTGGCAGGAACTAATGGGGATCTATAATAAACCCCAGGAAGAGTAGCCGCTGCCTTGGCAGGAACTAATGGGGATCCATAATAAACACCAGGAAGAGTAGCTGCTGCCTTGGCAGGAACTAATGGGGATCCATAATAAACCCCAGGAAGAGTAGCCGCTGCCTTGGCAGGAACTAATGGGGATCCATAATAAACCCCAGGAAGAGTAGCTGCTGCCTTGGCAGGAACTAATGGGGATCCATAATAAACCCCAGGAAGAGTAGCCGCTGCCTTGGCAGGAACTAATTGGGATCCATAATACACCCCAGGAAGAGTAGCTGCTGCCTTGGCAGGAACTAATGGGGATCTATAATAAACCCCAGGAAGAGTAGCCGCTGCCTTGACAGAAACTAATGGGGATCCATAATACACCCCAGGAAGAGTATCTGCTGCCTTGACAGGAACTAATGGGGATCCATAATACACCCCAGGAAGAGTAGCTGCTGCCTTGGCAGGAACTAATGGGGATCCATAATACACCCCAGGAAGAGTATCTGCTGCCTTGGCAGGAACTAATGGGGATCCATAATACACCCCAGGAAGAGTAGCTGCTGCCTTGGCAGGAACTAATGGGGATCCATAATACACCCCAGGAAGAGTAGCTGCTGCCTTGGCAGGAACTAATGGGGATCCATAATACACCCCAGGAAGAGTAGCTGCTGCCTTGGCAGGAACTAATGGGGATCTATAATAAACCCCAGGAAGAGTAGCCGCTGCCTTGACAGGAACTAATGAGGATCCATAATACACCCCAGGAAGAGTAGCTGCTGCCTTGGCAGGAACTAATGGGGATCCATAATACACCCCGGGAAGAGTAGCTGCTGCCTTGACAGGAACTAATGGGGATCTATAATAAACCCCAGGAAGAGTAGCTGCTGCCTTGGCAGGAACTAATGGGGATCCATAATACACCCCAGGAAGAGTAGCTGCTGCCTTGGCAGGAACTAATGGGGATCCATAATAAACCCGAGGAAGAGTAGCTGCTGCCTTGGCAGGAACTAATGGAGATCCATAATAAACCCCAGGAAGAGTAGCTGCTGCCTTGGCAGGAACTAATGGAGATCCATAATAAACCCCAGGAAGAGTAGCTGCTGCCTTGGCAGGAACTAATGGGGATCCATAATAAATACAAATACCTTAACTTGCTTAAACATACACTACATGAACAAAAGTATGTGGACATCTGCTCTTCGAACATCTCATTCCAAAATCATGGGAATTAATGGAGAGTTGGTCCCCCCTTTGCTGCTATAACAGCCTCCACTCTTCTGGGAAGGCTTTCCACTTTGGAATATTGCTGAGTGGACTTGCTTATATTCAGGCACAAGGGCATTAGTGAGGTTGGGCATTGATGTTGAGCGATGGGATTGAGGTCAGGGCTCTGTGCAGGCCAGTCAAGTTCTTCCACATCGATCTTGACAGAGGAGGGTTTGGCCGGGGTAGGCCATCATTGTAAATAAGAGTTTGCTGTTATTAACTGACTTGCCTAGTTAAATAAAGGTTAAATAAAAAATTATTTACATCTGTCTGCAACGGCTGAAACATCCAAATCCACTCATTTGAAGGGGTGTCCACATACTTTTGTACTCACACACAGACACTACTGAGTGACACGGTTCATTTGAAATTTGAGGTAAATATACACAGCTTCAGGAGAAACAGATAATGTGTTTACAGTTTTTTTCAATTTCTAACAAGCATCGGTCAATACTGAAGCCACCTTTTAAAAAACTGTTCACACAGTCTGCATTACCAACATGCATCTTGGCCAAACAGTTAATCGCACCTCCAACACTCACTCAAACCACCAAAACACTTCACACAGTCTGCATTACCAACATGCATCTTGGCCAAACAGTTAATCGCACCTCCAACACTCATTCAAACCACATAAACACTTCATACAGTCTGCATTACCAACATGCATCTTGGCCAAACAGTTAATCGCACCTCCAACACTCATTCAAACCACATAAACACTTCACACAGTCTGCATTACCAACATGCATCTTGGCCAAACAGTTAATCGCACCTCCAACACTCACTCAAACCACATAAACACTTCACACAGTCTGCATTACCAACATGCATCTTGGCCAAACAGTTAATCGCACCTCCAACACTCACTCAAACCACCAAAACACTTCATACATGTCTCAAAATAAGCTTGATGGACCATAACACTGGCAACAACTCTCACTCAGAAAGCATAACATTGTCACTCATAACACACTGACCTAAAAAACACTAACAACAGGGAGAAATACATAAAAGAAAATGTATCTTTGAAGTTTGAATGATTTTTCACATAAATCAGTATTTCATTATAGAATAAGAATAACTCCTTTGCTCTTTATTGACAGTACTAAAGTATATGTAACAAGATTGAATCAGACATGCAGCAGTTTGTTTCAATAGCCTTTATTCTTTCTATATCTTTACATATTTAGTAATCCACCAAAAACATCTTCCTGAAATTACAGGGCTGCAATAATAATTATTAAAACAATATCATCAACATGTATAGTATAATCACTCATACTGTACAGTACTGTGAGGGTTCTAGTTCACATCAACATGTATAGTATAATCACTCATACTGTACAGTACTGTGAGGGTTCTAGTTCTCATCAAGATGTATAGTATAATCACTCATACTGTATGGTACTGTGAGGGTTCTAGTTCTCCCTCTCTCCTGCATTTGGCCACAAGTTCTCATCAACATCACATCTTACTTCTCTGGCGATGCATCTTGGAAAGTATCTTCTGGGATGTCTAATCCATCCCTGCCACTCTTCTTTCCCCACCAACCTGTCTCCCTCTCCCTGCCACTCTTCTATCCCCACCAACCTGTCTCCCTCTCCCTGCCACTCTTCTTTCCCCCACCAACCTGTCTCCCTCTCCCTGCCACTCTTCTTTCCCCACCAACCTGTCTCCCTCTCCCTGCCACTCTTCTTTCCCCACCAACCTGTCTCCCTCTCCCTGCCACTCTTCTATCCCCACCAACCTGTCTCCCTCTCCCTGCCACTCTTCTTTCCCCCACCAACCTGTCTCCCTCTCCCTGCCACTCTTCTTTCCCCACCAACCTGTCTCCCTCTCCCTGCCACTCTTCTTTCCCCACCAACCTGTCTCCCTCTCCCTGCCACTCTTCTTTCCCCACCAACCTGTCTCCCTCTCCCTGCCACTATTCTTTCCCCACCAACCTGTCTCCCTCTCCCCACCAACCTGTCTCCCTCTCCCTGCCACTCTTCTTTCCCCACCAACCTGTCTCCCTCTCCCTGCCACTCTTCTTTCCCCACCAACCTGTCTCCCTCTCCCTGCCACTCTTCTATCCCCACCAACCTGTCTCCCTCTCCCTGCCACTCTTCTTTCCCCACCAACCTGTCTCCCTCTCCCTGCCACTCTTCTTTCCCCACCAACCTGTCTCCCTCTCCCTGACACTCTTCTCTCCCCACCAACCTGTCTTCCTCTCCCTGCCACTCTTCTTTCCCCACCAACCTGTCTCCCTCTCCCTGCCACTCTTCTATCCCCACCAACCCGTCTCCCTCTCCCTGCCACTCTTCTTTCCCCACCAATCTGTCTCCCTCTCCCTGCCACTCTTCTATCCCCACCAACCTGTCTCCCTCTCCCTGCCACTCTTCTATCCCCACCAACCTGTCTCCCTCTCCCTGCCACTCTTCTTTCCCCCACCAACCTGTCTCCCTCTCCCTGACACTCTTCTTTCCCCACCAACCTGTCTCCCTCTCCCTGCCACTCTTCTTTCTCCACCAACCTGTCTCCCTCTCCCTGCCACTCTTGTCTCCCCACCAACCTGTCTCCCTCTCCCTGCCACTCTTCTTTCCCCCACCAACCTGTCTCCCTCTCCCTGCCACTCTTCTTTCCCCCACCAACCTGTCTCCCTCTCCCTGCCACCCTTCTTTCTCCACCAACCTGTCTCCCTCTCCCTGACACTCTTCTTTCCACCACCAACCTGTCTCCCTCTCCCTGACACTCTTCTTTCTCCATCAACCTGTCTCCCTCTCCCTGCCACTCTTCTCTCCCCCACCAACCTGTCTCTCTCTCCCTGCCACTCTTCTCTCCCCACCAACCTGTCTCCCTCTCCCTGCCACTCTTCTCTCCCCACCAACCTGTCTCCCTCTCCCTGCCACTCTTCTTTCCCCCACCAACCTGTCTCCCTCTCCCCACCAACCTGTCTCCCTCTCCCTGCCATTCTTCTCTCCCCACCAACCTGTCTCCCTCTCCCTGCCACTCTTCTTTCCCCCACCAACCTGTCTC
>NC_092153.1:81443075-81450575 GCF_045791955.1 Oncorhynchus clarkii lewisi
GAAGTAATCTTAAATAATTCATTATCAATTGATTAAGCTATTCACTTTATTGTACAGTAGAAGATGTTTTAACTCAGACAGGGAAACACTTGTGACCTTCTCTAAACCACAGAAGAAGAGCAGCCAGCAGTTAAAGCTTAACTGTTTCTGCGTCGGGAGGTCCAGAAAGGTACATTAGCATGCCTCTCATGTTGTGTATTTTGATCATACCATCGCACACTCTCTCTCCTTTCAAACTCCCCTATTTTACGTTCAGCAAGCAAGGGCAAGCTAAATCTCTCCTCGATAGGCTAGTAGTTGTCAATATAATTCTCGAATTAAGTGTACAACAAGCTATTGTTATCTAGCTTTTCCTGGGCCACCAAGAGCTAAGAAGAATAGCTGTAGCAGAGAGGTCAGGTGTGTAATTGCCTAAAGAGAACCGTGAAGACAGACTAGAGATTTGCAGCTTAAGTTAGAAGCATATGCAACCCATTCATTAGCTAAACATCAGCCTAATAGAGCCCCACAGTGGAGGTGTCATAATACCCATAAAACCTTGCGGTCAAACAGGGAAATGGTTCCAATCGTTTTTCCACCATTCATTTTACTCTCAGATTCGAAAATACTAATTAACCTCAAAGTAGACTTCATGAAAAGACTACAAATCCCTGCAAGCTCCTGCACATCATCTCTAGCTGGCACCTTTTCTAACAAGTCAATTTAAAGAAATTTAGCCAATGTATTTTTAACTACATTTAGCTAACATTAGATAGTTAATCCAGAGATTCTGATCTTTTCCATGATTTTTGTCACGACAGGGTAACTGCTGACGACACCGTTCATGAGGCCTGAACCTCAAAAAACAATGAGGCAGCCTATAGGAGGTCAGAGACCTGGCAGTGTGGTGTCAGGACAACAACCTGTCTCTCAATGTGAGCCTGACAAAGGAGCTGATTGAGACAGCCTATAGAGAGGAGGTCAGAGACCTGGCAGTGTGGTGTCAGGACAACAACCTGTCTCTCAATGTGAGCCTGACAAAGGAGCTGATTGTGGACTATAGGAAATGGAGGGGCCAAACAGGCCCGCATTAACACGACGGGACTGAAGTGGAGCGGGTCGAGAGTTTCAAGTTCTTTGGTGTCCACATCACCAATGAACTATCATGGTTCAAACACACCAAGACAATTTTGAAGAGAGCACGACAACTCCTTTTCCCCCTTTAGGAGACTGAAAAGATTTGGTATGGGTCCCCAGATCCTCAAAAGGTTCTACAGCTGCACCATCGAGAGCATCCTGACCGGTTGCATCACCGCTTGGTATGGCAACAGCTCAGCATCTGACTGTAGCTACAAAGGGTAGTGCGTACGGCCCAGTACATCACAGTACATCACAAGCTTCCTGACATCCATGACCTATATAATAGGCGGTGTCAGAGGAAGGCCCAAAAAATTGTCTAAGACTCCAGTCACCCAAGTCATAAACTGTTCTCTCTGCTACCGCACGGAAAGCGGTACCGTAGTGCAAAGTCTAGGACCAAAAGGCTCCTTAACAGCTTCTACCCCCAAGACATAAGACTGCTGAACAGCTTCTACCCCCAAGCCATAAGACTGCTGAACAGCTTCTACCCCCAAGCCATAAGACTGCTGAACAGCTTCTACCCCCAAGCCATAAGACTGCTGAACAGCTTCTACCCCCAAGCCATAAGACTGCGGAACAGCTTCTACCCGCAAGCCATAAGACTGCTGAACAGCTTCTACCCCCAAGCCATAAGACTGCTGAACAGCTTCTACCCCCAAGCCATAAGACTGCTGAACAGCTTCTACCCCCAAGCCATAAGTCTGCTGAACAGCTTCTACCCCCAAGCCATAAGACTGCTGAACAGCTTCTACCCCCAAGCCATAAGACTGCTGAACAGCTTCTACCCCCAAGACATAAGACTGCTGAACAGCTTCTACCCCCAAGCCATAAGACTGCTGAACAGCTTCTACCCCCAAGCCATAAGACTGCTGAACAGCTTCTACCCCCAAGACATAAGACTGCTGAACAGCTTCTACCCCCAAGCCATAAGACTGCTGAACAGCTTCTACCCACAAGCCATAAGACTGCTGAACAGCTTCTACCCCCAAGCCATAAGACTGCTGAACAGCTTCTACCCCCAAGCCATCAGACTGCTGAACAGCTTCTACCCCCAAGCCATAAGACTGCTGAACAGCTTCTACCCCCAAGCCATAAGACTGCTGAACAGCTTCTACCCCCAAGCCATCAGACTGCTGAACAGCTTCTACCCCCAAGCCATAAGACTGCTGAACAGCTTCTACCCCCAAGCCATAAGACTGCTGAACAGCTTCTACCCCCAAGCCATAAGACTGCTGAACAGCTTCTACCCCCAAGCCATCAGACTGCTGAACAGCTTCTACCCCCAAGCCATAAGACTGCTGAACAGCTTCTACCCCCAAGCCATCAGACTGCTGAACAGCTTCTACCCCCAAGCCATAATACTGCTGAACAGCTTCTACCCCAAGCCATAAGACTGCTGAACAGCTTCTACCCCCAAGCCATCAGACTGCTGAACAGCTTCTACCCCCAAGCCATAAGACTGCTGAACAGCTTCTACCCCCAAGCCATAAGGCTCCTTAACAGCTTCTACCCCCAAGCCATAAGACTGCTGAACAGCTTCTACCCCCAAGCCATAAGACTGCTGAACAGCTGCTACCCCCAAGCCATCAGACTGCTGAACAGCTTCTACCCCCAAGCCATCAGACTGCTGAACAGCTTCTACCCCCAAGCCATCAGACTGCTGAACAGCTGCTACCCCCAAGCCATAAGACTGCTGAACAGCTGCTACCCCCAAGCCATCAGACTGCTGAACAGCTGCTACCCCCAAGCCATAAGACTGCTGAACAGCTGCTACCCCCAAGCCATAAGACTGCTGAACAGCTTCTACCCCCAAGCCATAAGACTGCTGAACAGCTGCTACCCCCAAGCCATAAGACTGCTGAACAGCTGCTACCCCCAAGCCATAAGACTGCTGAACTCTTAATCAAATGGCTACCCAGACTATTTACATTTTTGTTTTTACAATACTGCTACTCGCTGTTAATTCTCAATGCGTAGTCACTTTACAAATTACCTTGACTCTTCTGTAGCCACGCACAGTGACTCTGTATCAGTACCCCCTGTACATAGCCTAGTTATTGTTATGAACATTTCTTGTTACATTTTGATTTATTTTTATTTTTTTAAATGTGTTTATTTAGTAAATACTTTTATTAACTCTATTTCTTGAACTGCATTGTTGGTTGTTGTATTCGGTGCATGTGACAAATACATTTTGATTTGATTAGATTTGATTCAGAAGATAGCCATAGTTGGTAAAAGACCAAGTCCATATTATGTCAAGATCAAATAAGCAAAAAGGAATGACAGAACTTTAAAACATGAAGATCAGTCATTCCAGAAGATTTAAAGTGCAAGTCGCAAAAAAACATCAAGAGCTATGATGAAGGACCACAACAGGAAAGGAAGACCCATTTTTACCTCTGCTGCAAGGACACCAATAAAAAGAAGAGACTTGCTTGAGTAAAGAAACACGAGCAATGGACATTAGACTGGTGGATATCTGACCTTTGGTCTGATGAGTCCAAATCTGAGATTTGTGGTTCCAACCGCTGTGTGTCTTTGTGAGACGCAGAGCAGGTGAACGGATGATCTCCGCAGGTGTGGTTCCCACCGTGAAACATAGAGGAAAAGGTGTGATGGTGTGGGGGTGCTTTGCTGGTGACACTGTCAGTGATTTATTTTAGAATTCAAGGCACACTTAATCAACATGGCAACCACAGCATTCTGCTGTGATACGCCATCCCATCTGGTTTGTGCTTAGTGGGACTATCATTTGTTTTTCAACAGGACAATGACCCAACACACCTCCAGGCTGTGTAAGGGCAGTTTGACCAAGAAGGAGATTGATGGAGTGCTGCATCAGATGTCATGGCCTCTACAATCACCCAGCTTCAACCCATTTGAGATGGTTTGGATGAGTTGGACCACAGAGTGAAGGAAAAGCAGCCAACAAGTGCTCAGCATATGTGGGAACTCCTTCAAGACTGATGGAAATGCGATCCAGATGAAGCTGGTTGAGAGAATGCAAAGAGTGTGTAAAGCTGTCATCAAGGCAAAGGGTGGCTACTTTGAAGAATCTAAAAGCTAAAATATATTTTGATTTGTTTAACACTTTTTTGGTTACTACATGATTCCATATGTGTTATTTCATAGTGTTGATGTCTTCACTATTATTCTACAATGTAGAAAATAGTAAAAATAAAGAAAAACCCTTGAATGAGTAGGTGTGTCCAAACTTTGACTGGTACTGTATAGCTTTATAGGTATTATTATAGTTATCGTCCTTGGAGTGGATGGCCCTGAAGTCTGTGATGTCATGTCTCTCAGCAGCACTTTCAGAATAGACCTATTGAGAAGTCACACAGACATATAAGACTTTCTTGTTGATAATAATGAGACTGATAGTTAAGGTGCCATCTCTCCACCTCTCTGATAGATCATGGATTTGTCAGTACCTCAGCAGACGGGGATTAGCAGACGCCGGAACACACACATAGTGACAGCTTCTCATCAAACCTCACAAAATTAAAGTCCTAATTTTCAGGGGTCAGCAAGTCTCAAGAACCTTCAGGTTAAACATCTGGTGCTGTTACATGGAGAAGTGTTTTTCCCCTTTTGTATTGATAATAATGGGGCGGCACGTAGCCTAGTGGTTAGAGCGTTGGGCCAGTAACCTGAAAGGTTGCTGCATCGAACTGACAAGGTAGAAATCTGTCGTTCTACCCCTGAACAAGGCAAGTTAACCCACTGTTCCCCGGTAAGCCGTCATTGTAAAATAAAATTTTGTTCTTAACCGACTTGCCTAGTTAAATAAAGGTTAAATACATTTTAAAAATGATTAGACTCAGGAAGTTACTGTGGTACAATGCTCTATCGCTCTAATAGTACCTGGACCTGTCAGTGTGGAGTCGGCAGAAGAACACATTCCACCGCAGTGCAAGGTACAAATACTGACAGCATTCCAGAATGAAACTTTTTAGGTTTAGCAATTCATTACGGAGAGTTATTTCTCTTGTCTTTCTCTTTGTCTGTCATGTCACTTCTCTCCCCTGAGCTACATAACGGTACAACTCAAGAGAGACACATCATTAATTTGAAAGTGTGTTTTGATGCACTATTCCTTCTGTGTTTTTAGATGTTAGGTTAGAGGACTTGTTTTTAGATGTTAGGTTAGAGGACTTGTTTTTAGATGTTAGGTCAGAGGACTTGTTTTTAGATGTTAGGTTAGATGACTTGTTTTTAGATGTTAGGTTAGAGGACTTGTTTTTAGATGTTAGGTTAGAGGACTTGTTTTTAGATGTTAGGTTAGAGGACTTGTTTTTAGATGTCAGGTTAGATGATTCGACCTCGGCGGGTATGACAGATGCACAACAAGCTTAGTTTGGTTGCCAAGGGAACGTTGTTGTGTTTAACAGTTGTCTTGTCATCGGTATCTAGCAGGTGAAGTAGCAACGATATGTATATTTTTATTTTTTTGACCAACATAGCGGCCCCCACCACACAAGAAAACAAAAAGTGACACAAACTAAGAATATGAAAAGAAAAATGGAAAGGATGTGGGTGGAAGAAAATAAGACTCTCCCGAGATGGAGAAACTACGTGGTGCTCTGCCGGTCGAGCAGCTGCTAGCTCAAACCCCCGCAAAGCAAGGTTCGTTTGAGCTTGGTAATAATTACAAGATGGAAAGCATGAAGTTTCACCGAAAGTCAATTTACCACCGACGACAACTTGCCATCCAGAAAACCAAAGCCACCCCAGCCACGACAGTAACAGAACAGTTCTGACAAAGACGATACCTTATCAAGCAACAAAAACAAGTTGCATTTTGTTCAGGGAACAAAAGTAAGTAATAAGATAAGTAATATTAGCTCTAGATTATTGATTCTTGAAATAATATTATTCATTGTTAAAGTAAGTCTTGCATTTCATAATTTGCTTAGCTATCTAATGGTGTACATGTTTTCAGCTTGGACATGACGAAGGACATCAAGATTGGAAAAACAGGAAGCAGGAAGTACTATGTTGGATACGTAGCTGAGGTCGAAAGACGAGATGAGATGAGGGACAACTTCAGATCAGTCAATTTCATTAGTTTTAGTGTCTGATGGGAATTGATGGGAATGTTGTGAACTTCTTTTTTTTTTCTCAAGTGCTACTGAGCTTGTGGAGTTTGGTACAGCCTGACCCATCGGCTGGACCTGGCCTTTAAAAAAAAGCTCTGAAAGGCAACAAACTCCATCAAAGCCTGGACACTGTACTCAGTGGGCTGTACACTTTTTACCCCAGGAGCCCACTGAACCGTACCAGCCTGAAATCCGCCTTTATGTACTGATAGTGTATTGGCGCTCTAACTATGATTTCCAATATTATCTGACCTAAGACTGTTAAACTGAAGTTTTGAAAGATTCATTGATATTATTTGTTTACAGATCTTTGGGGATCTTCAGCCCCTTGTGCCCACACACATCAGTGAAACACGTCGGTGTGGCCACCACCGGAAACCCTAGGAAAACCTCCTCCGAGGTTACCAGGCCATCCCAATGCACCTTCATTAGGTGTTTCTCCTAATGTCCTGTCAGAATATTAGAAACCAGATTATAATGAAGTCAGTGAACAGTGATGATACTTTGATGAAGTTTTCTTTTTTTCCAGACACAGTCCCCGGGTGCAACAGAGGTCAACAAACAGGATGCATGGCTCATATACTGGGGCAACTCACCATCCTGTGAGGATGGCCTGGAATGCATCAACACTGTTCCTAGACGCTACGAGACCCAGTAAGCTAACTACTAATTATTTTGATTAGTGTTCATGATAACATATTTACACATCAACAATTACAATAAGTAAGTACCACATACAACAAACCCTGCTGCTTAGTTCAGGAAGCTCAATACCATTCTGACATGATTTTTCAGTCAAGGTCCTCAGCTTGAAAATAATTAGGCCAAAAAGGGAAGGTTCATGGGTTACCCTCACCAGTGGGTTTAAAAGCTTCCCAAGGATATCATCCAAGGATTGGAAGGGAGATTTGAGGACACCAAGAGAGAGAGAGAGAGAGAGAGCTCCTAAAAGCTACCAGGGTGTTTGGCCTCAACAATATGACAGCTGGACATTTTGCTCTTGATTTTTGTTAGATCAGTCGTTGTGTTGGAGGGCCAGTAGGGGGCACTCTTTCCTCTGGTCTAAAACATATATTTATATATATATATATATATCCCAATGCCCCAGGGCAGTGATTGGGGACACTGAGTAGGGTGCCGTCTTTCGGATGGGACGTTAAATGGGTGTCCTGACTCTCTTTGGTCATTAAAGATCCCATGGCACTTAATCGTAAGAGTAGGGGTATTAACTCCGGTGTCCTGGCTAAATTCCCAATCTGGCCCTCAAACCATCACG
>NC_092153.1:81455575-81465575 GCF_045791955.1 Oncorhynchus clarkii lewisi
ATTAGAAGGGGGGTATCTTTTTTTGTTTTTTTTGAAGCCATTATATAAAATTATTCTCTTCAATAACAATACTTTGCAAATATAATTTAATTATATTGTTTTGAAGATATATGACTGATGCTGTTGTCATTACGGCAAAAAGGCAGATTGTCACAATCAAATCTACCCAGAACAACAGGTGATGCAGAAATACTACCCAGAACAACAGGTGATGCAGTAATAGAACCCAGAACAACAGGTGGTGATGCAGTAATACTACCCAGAACAACAGGTGATGCAGAAATACTACCCAGAACAACAGGTGATGCAGTAATACAACCCAGAACAACAGGTGGTGAGGCAGTAATACTACCCAGAACAACAGGTGATGCAGTAATACTACCCAGAACAACAGGTGATGATGCAGTAATATTACCCAGAACAACAGGTGGTGATGCAGTAATACTACCCAGAACAACAGGTGATGATGCAGTAGTACTACCCAGAGAATAATCCAGAGAATGACATGAGTTGATGCTGTACATCAGAGTCAATGTTCAGGCAGCATCACACCTCACAGTCAGTCATTTCAAACATAGAAACTGCTCCAAAGTGACCGGCCGGAACGGAGATAGAGAGAGACAAGAGAGTGATGTGTTCGTCATGGACTGACTAAGCCTGAGAGGCCGAACGCACACGCACACACACACACACACACACACACACACACACACACACACACACACACACACACACACACACACACACACACACACACTATGTCCCTGCCAAGTAATGATGACCAACATGTCCTTCAAGTGGAAGAACAAGAACAATACAACCTGTCAATCAACATTACCCATCCTGTTCCTGCAGAGGGATAAACCCACCCTGATCCTACAGAGGGATAAACCCACCCTGATCCTACAGAGGGATAAACCCACCCTGTTCCTGCAGAGGGATAAACCCACCCTGATCCTGCAGAGGGATAAACCCACCCTGATCCTGCAGAGGGATAAACCCACCCTGATCCTACAGAGGGATAAACCCACCCTGATCCTGCAGAGGGATAAACCCACCCTGATCCTGCAGAGGGATAAACCCACCCTGATCCTACAGAGGGATAAACCCACCCTGTTCCTGCAGAGGGATAAACCCACCCTGATCCTGCAGAGGGATAAACCCACCCTGATCCTGCAGAGGGATAAACCCACCCTGATCCTGCAGAGGGATAAACCCACCCTGATCCTGCAGAGGGATAAACCCACCCTGATCCTACAGAGGGATAAACCCACCCTGATCCTACAGAGGGATAAACCCACCCTGATCCTGCAGAGGGATAAACCCACCCTGATCCTGCAGAGGGATAAACCCACCCTGATCCTACAGAGGGATAAACCCACCCTGATCCTACAGAGGGATAAACCCACCCTGTTCCTGCAGAGGGATAAACCCACCCTGTTCCTGCAGAGGGATAAACCCACCTTGATCCTGCAGAGGGATAAACCCACCCTGATCCTGCAGAGGGATAAACACACCCTGTTCCTGCAGAGGGATAAACCCACCCTGTTCCTGCAGAGGGATAAACACACCCTGTTCCTGCAGAGGGATAAACCCACCCTATTCCTGCAGAGGGATAAACCCACCCTGATCCTGCAGAGGGATAAACCCACCCTGATCCTGCAGAGGGATAAACCCACCCTGATCCTGCAGAGGGATAAACCCACCCTGTTCCTGCAGAGGGATAAACCCACCCTGTTCCTACAGAGGGATAAACCCACCCTGTTCCTGCAGAGGGATAAACCCACCCTGATCCTGCAGAGGGATAAACCCACCCTGATCCTGCAGAGGGATAAACCCACCCTGATCCTGCAGAGGGATAAACCCACCCTGTTCCTGCAGAGGGATAAACCCACCCTGATCCTACAGAGGGATAAACCCACCCTGTTCCTGCAGAGGGATAAACCCACCCTGTTCCTACAGAGGGATAAACCCACCTTGATCCTGCAGAGGGATAAACACACCCTGTTCCTGCAGAGGGATAAACCCACCCTATTCCTGCAGAGGGATAAACCCACCCTGATCCTGCAGAGGGATAAACCCACCCTGTTCCTGCAGAGGGATAAACCCACCCTGTTCCTACAGAGGGATAAACCCACCCTGATCCTGCAGAGGGATAAACCCACCTTGATCCTGCAGAGGGATAAACCCACCCTGATCCTGCAGAGGGATAAACCCACCCTGATCCTGCAGAGGGATAAACCCACCCTATTCCTGCAGAGGGATAAACCCACCCTGATCCTGCAGAGGGATAAACCCACCCTGTTCCTGCAGAGGGATAAACCCACCCTGTTCCTACAGAGGGATAAACCCACCCTGATCCTGCAGAGGGATAAACCCACCCTGATCCTGCAGAGGGATAAACCCACCCTGATCCTGCAGAGGGATAAACCCACCTTGATCCTACAGAGGGATGAACACACCCTGATCCTGCAGAGGGATAAACCCACCCTGATCCTACAGAGGGATAAACCCACCTTGATCCTGCAGAGGGATAAACACACCCTGTTCCTACAGAGGGATAAACCCACCCTGATCCTGCAGAGGGATAAACCCACCCTGATCCTGCAGAGGGATAAACCCACCCTGATCCTGCAGAGGGATAAACCCACCCTGATCCTGCAGAGGGATAAACCCACCCTGATCCTGCAGAGGGATAAACCCACCCTGTTCCTACAGAGGGATAGACCCACCCTGATCCTGCAGAGGGATAAACCCACCTTGATCCTACAGAGGGATAAACCCACCCTGATCCTGCAGAGGGATAAACCCACCCTGATCCTGCAGAGGGATAAACCCACCCTGATCCTACAGAGGGATAAACCCACCCTGATCCTACAGAGGGATAAACCCACCCTGATCCTACAGAGGGATAAACCCACCCTGATCCTACAGAGGGATAAACCCACCCTGATCCTGCAGAGGGATGAACACACCCTGTTCCTACAGAGGGATAAACCCACCCTGTTCCTACAGAGGGATAAACCCACCTTGATCCTACAGAGGGATGAACACACCCTGTTCCTGATGTGGGGGGAGGATGGAGGCAACTTGACTCACCACAATACATGCCTTCCTGTAATTAACAGGTCAGAGGTCAGCGGGCAGGGGTTAGAGGTTGATTTTTGACAGATACCAGCTTTACTTTCTGCACACTATATGAATAGCTTATTGACATATTTCTATTCGTTTTCATGGACTTGACTACTACACTTATGCCTTTTCAATGATATGACATCCATATATAAATGAATGTTGTTTTTCCCTGGTCAGGAAACACTCCCAGTCCTCAATACAGTACAAGTATTTAATCAAAGAGTTGTATACACTCTGAACATATCGTTTTCTGTACTGCTTTTCAGGATACAGTAGAAATGCATTCATTTGAATAATACACTCTACGGTATTATAACGCAATCATCCTAACGGAACCATGGATTTACAATGACAAGAAGAAAAGAGGAGAGGAGAGGAGAGAAGAGGAGAGGAGAGGAGAGGAGAGGAAAGGAAAGGAGAGGAGAGGAGAGGCGAGGAGAGGAGAAGAGAGGAGAGGAGAGGAGAGGAGAGGAAAGGAAAGGAGAGGAGAGGAGAGGAGAGGAGAGTAGAGGAGACGAGAGGAGAGGAGAGGAGAGGAGAGGAGAGGAGAGGAGAGGAGAGGAGAGGAGAGGAAAAGAAAGGAGAGGAGAGGAGATGAGAGGAGAGGAGAGGAGAGGAGAGGAGAGGAGAGTAGAGGAGACGAGAGGAGAGGAGAGGAGAGGAGAGGAGAGGAGAGGAGAGGAGAGGAGAGGAGAGGAGAGGAGAGGAGAGGAGAGGAAAGGAAAGGAAAGGAGAGGAGAGGAGATGAGAGGAGAGGAGAGGAGAGGAGAGGAGAGGAGAGGAGAGGAGAGGAGATGAGAGGAGAGGGGAGGAAAGGAAAGGAAAGGAGAGGAAAGGAAAGGAGATGAGAGGAGAGGAGAGGAGAGGAGAGGAGAGGAGAGGAGAGGAGAGGAGAGGAGAGGAGAGGAGAGGAGAGGAGATGAGAGGAGAGGAGAGGAGAGGGGAGTGGTGCGGGACGGAGAGGGGAGGAGAGGTAAATAATTAATTAATGCTAATTAATTGATAAACAACAGACGCTTAAAGAGCTAATTTTATGGAGGTAAAGAGACAACTTTGTTCAGTAACCACATCAAATCTAAAATAAACAGCTCCTTCCTAATGGTGTGTATTGTTAATGGATGCACAATCGAGAGCATCCTGTCGGGCTGTATCACCGTCTGGTACGGGACCTGCCCCGCCGACAACCGTAAGGCTCTCCAGAGGGTAGTGAGGTCTGCACAACGCATCACCGGGGGCAAACTACCTGCCCTCCAGGACGCCTACACCACTCGATGTCACAGGAAGGCCATAAAGATCATCAAGGACAACAACCACCCTGTTCACCACTGCCTGTTCACCCCGCTATCATCCAGAAGGCGAGGTCAGTACAGGTGCATCAAAGCAGGGACCGAGAGACTGAAAAACAGCTTCTATCTCAAGGCCATCAGACTGTTAAACAGCCACTAACATTGAGTGGCTGCTGCCAACATACTGACTCAACTTCAGCCACTTCAATAATGGAAATTGATGTAAAAAAATGTATCACTAGCCACTTTAAACAATGCCACTTAATATAATGTTTACATACCCTACATTACTCATCTCATATGTATATACTGTACTCGATACCATCTACTGCATCTTGCCTATGCCGTTCTGTACCATCACTCATTCATATATCTTTATGTACATATTCTTTATCCCTTTACACTAATGTGTATAAGGTAGTAGTTGTGGAATTGTTAGGTTAGATTACTCGTTGGTTATTAATGCATTGTCGGAACTAGAAGCACAAGCATTTCGCTACACTCTCATTAACATCTGCTAACCATGTATATGTGATAAATACAATTTGATTTGATTTGATTTGATATGAGGCTGAACCCTAACTTGCGAACTGTGGATGCATTTTATGCATTTTATACTTTCTCCCAATTTAATCAAATATTCAGTACCAGTCAAAGTTTGGAAACACCTACTCATCCAAAGGTTTTTCTATATTTTTACTATTTTCTACATTGTAGAATAATAGTGAAGACATCAACACTATGAAATAACACATATGGAATCATGTAGTAACCAAAAAAGTGTACAAATGAAAATATACTTAGCCTTGATGCCTTGGCATTCTCTCAACCAGCTTCACCTGGAATGCTTTTCCAACAGTCTTGAAGGAGTTCCCACATATGCTGAGCACTTCTTGGCTGCTTTTTCTTCACTCTGCGGTCCAACTTATCTCAAACCATCTCAATTGGGTTGAGGTCGGGTGATTGTGGAGGCCAGGTCACCTGATGCAGCACTCCATCACTCACCTTCTTGGTCAAATAGCCCTTACACAGCCTGGAGGTGTGTTGGGTCATTGTCCTGTTGAAAAACAAACGATTGTCCCGCTAAACGCAAACCAGATGGGATGGCGTACCGCTGCAGAATTCTGTGGTATCCATGTTGGTTAAGTGTAACTTTAATTCTAAAATAAATCATCCAATAGGTGCTAGTGTTGATGTCTTCGCCATTATTCTGTATTCAATGTAGAAATTAGTAGAAAGAAAAGAAAAACCCTTGAATGAGTAGGTGTTGTCCAAACTTTTGACTGGTAGTGTACCTTACACTACGTAATCAACGCATGATCGACCTGAAATATCCAGCGTACACATCTCAAAGTTAGGATCTGGGCCCGTTGAGACCCATGGATAAATAAAACACTGGTTGAAGTCACAACGTTACATAGCCTTCTTGAATATCTCAATAGGAACTAAATGATTGAATGAACTTAAGAAAGTAGAGAAAGTGTTGGTATATGTTTCACTGTCCTGTTTTGCTATATAAAAAAAAAGCTATTTGGGCCTCCTCAAAAAGCACGGTATCACAATGGAGACCCATCCAACACACTTCACAACCCCAGAAGCTCACCACACACACACAGGAGAATCATAGCTCACTGCACATCACCAAACTAGAGAGAGAGAGGGAGGTAGTAACATGGTACAGTCTCATTCATAGTAACCTAGAGAGAGAGAGAGATTAACATGGGACAGTCTCATTCATAGTAACCTAGAGAGAGAGATTAACACGGGACAGTCTCATTCATAGTAACCTAGAGAGAGAGAGAGAGATTAACATGGGACAGTCTCATTCATAGTAACCTAGAGAGAGAGATTAACACGGGACAGTCTCATTCATAGTAACCTAGAGAGAGAGATTAACATGGGACAGTCTCATTCATAGTAACCTAGAGATAGAGATTAACATGGTACAGTCTCATTCATAGTAACCTAGAGAGAGAGATTAACATGGTACAGTCCCATTCATAGTAACCTAGAGAGAGAGATTAACATGGTACAGTCTCATTCATAGTAAGTTGTTTCACACTGACCTCTTATGTAAATAATGAACCTGAGGAGATGATTGTCAACTTCTAAACATCTCTCCTTCTGGGTACATCCTGAATGGCACCCTATTCCCTACATAGTGCACTACTTTAGACCAGAGCCCTATGGAACCCTATTCCCTACATAGTGCACTACTTTAGACCAGAGCCCTATGGAACCCTATTCCCTACATAGTGCACTACTTTAGACCAGAGCCCTATGGAACCCTATTCCCCACATAGTGCACTACTTTAGACCAGAGCCCTATGGAACCCTATTCCCTACATAGTGCACTACTCCTGTCTGGGTTGGCGGCCCCCCTTGGGTTGTGCCATGGCGGAGATCTTTGTGGGCTATACTCAGCCTTGTCTCAGGATGGTAAGTCGGTGGTTGAAGATATCCCTCTAGTGGTGTGGGGGCTGTGCTTTGGCAAAGTGGGTGGGGTTACATCCTTCCTATTTGGCCCTGTCCGGGGGTGTCCTCGGATGGGGCCACAGTGTCTCCTGACCCCCCTGTCTCAGCCTCCAGTATTTATGCTGCAGTAGTTTATGTGTCGGGGGGCTAGGGTCAGTTTGTTATATCTGGAGTACTTCTTCTGTCCTATTCGGTGTCCTGTGTGAATCTAAGTGTGCGTTCTCTAATTCTCTCCTTCTATCTTTCTTTCCTCTCTTTCTTTCTCTCTCTCGGAGGACCTGAGCCCTAGGACCATGCCCCAGGACTACCTGACATGATGACTCCTTGCTGTCCCCAGTCCACCTGGCCGTGCTGCTGCTCCAGTTTCAACTGTTCTGCCTTATTATTAATCGACCATGCTGGTCATTTATGAACATTTGAACATCTTGGCCATGTTCTGTTATAATCTCCACCCGGCACAGCCAGAAGAGGACTGGCCACCCCACATAGCCTGGTTCCTCTCTAGGTTTCTTCCTAGGTTTTGGCCTTTCTAGGGAGTTTTTCCTAGCCACCGTGCTTCTACACCTGCATTGCTTGCTGTTTGGGGTTTTAGGCTGGGTTTCTGTACAGCACTTTGAGATATCAGCTGATGTACGAAGGGCTATATAAATACATTTGATTTGATTTGATTTGATTTAGACCAGAGCCCTATGGAACCCTATTCCCGACATAGTGTACTACTTTAGACCAGAGCCCTATGGAACCCTATTCCCTTCATGGTGCAACAGTGTAGACCAACCCACGGGTCTCTAGTTCATTATAAAGAGAACAGGATACCATTCCAGTGTACTGATGCATATCCTATTACATATAGCTGCTAGAGGACAAAGAACTTCTCTGTTTAGAATATATTTTATGTATGACAAATGTGCAGGTTAGTGTTTTTCGTCATTAAATCTTGCTCTGGAGGCTACTCTGCAGAGTAGTCACTAGCTGGCATACAAAGACATAACATCTGATTTTAAACCTAACCCGAACCTTAAATTAAGACCAAAAAGCGTATATTTTTTTAGTGCATTTTTCAAAAAAAAGCCCATTTGGACTAATAAAGCCCACAGGCAGCTGGCCTGTCTAAAGGAAATCGTTTGGTTCTGCCTCCAGGACAAAACTCATGACAATAAACTTCAACCTGGGAGAAATGTCCCTTTGTCACTTTGATGGAATTTAATATTTTAGTGTGGAGTCAGAGACAGGCGAGTCATTATTAGTCTGTGGAGTCAGAGACAGGCCAGTCATTATTAGTCTGTGGAGTCAGAGAGAGGCCAGTCATTATTAGTCTTTGGAGTCAGAGACAGGCGAGTCATTATTAGTCTGTGGAGTCAGAGACAGGCCATTCATTATTAGTCTGTGGAGTCAGAGACAGGCCATTCATTATTAGCTGATGACTCAGAGACAGACCAGTCACTATTAGTCTGTGGAGTCAGAGATAGGCCATTCATTATTAGTCCGTGGAGTCAGAGACAGGCCATTCATTATTAGTCTGTGGAGTCAGATACAGGCCATTCATTATTAGTCTGTGGAGTCAGAGACAGGCCATTCATTATTAGTCTGTGGAGTCAGCGACAGGCCATTCATTATTAGTCTGTGGAGTCAGAGACAGGCGAGTCATTATTAGTCTGTGGAGTCAGAGACAGGCCATTCATTATTAGTCTGTGGAGTCAGAGACAGGCCATTCATTATTAGCTGATGACTCAGAGACAGGCCATTCATTATTAGTCTGTGGAGTCAGAGCCAGGCGAGTCATTATTAGTCTGTGGAGTCAGAGACAGGCCATTCATTATTAGTCTGTGGAGTCAGATACAGGCCATTCATTATTAGTCTGTGGAGTCAGAGACAGACCAGTCATTATTAGTCTGTGGAGTCAGAGACAGGCCATTCATTATTAGTCCGTGGAGTCAGAGACAGGCCATTCATTATTAGTCTGTGGAGTCAGATACAGGCCATTCATTATTAGTCCGTGGAGTCAGAGACAGGCCATTCATTATTAGTCTGTGGAGTCAGAGACAGGCCATTCATTATTAGTCTGTGGAGTCAGAGACAGGCATTCATTATTAGTCTGTGGAGTCAGAGACAGGCCATTCATTATTAGTCTGTGGAGTCAGAGACAGGCCATTCATTATTAGTCTGTGGAGTCAGAGACAGGCCATTCATTATTAGTCCGTGGAGTCAGAGACAGGCCATTCATTATTAGTCTGTGGAGTCAGAGACAGGCCAGTCATTATTAGTCTGTGGAGTCAGAGACAGGCCATTCATTATTAGTCTGTGGAGTCAGAGACAGGCGAGTCATTATTACTCTGTGATTGAGAGCTTTTACTCCACTGGACCAGGAGGCTCTGAGCTCACACACACGCACGTCGTCTCCCCAAGCAACATACACACACACACACACACACACACACACACACACACACACACACACACACACACACACACACACACTGTGGTCTCCCCAAGCAACACACACTCACACACGCTGTGTGGTCTCTCCATGCAACACTTGTAATCCTGAGAGATTACATTGGGGTCACCGTCTCTGATGTTATCTGTGTCAGGGACAGACCTTGGGTTTAATCTTATAACAACACCACCTGGCTGGGGCCATATGCTTCATTACACTGACGGAATGGGACTTTTGCCGAGCAAATTTCAGGAAATAAAGATAAAAAGTTCTTTATGATAAGAAATTGGTGCTTGAAGGTGAATCGGCTTGGTTGTATCATGTTAGGATATTGTGGAGTAAGAAGTGTGACAGAACATCCAAAACGTATTTCAAAAATCCTGAAATACTTGTAGATATCTTTGTTAGAAAGAATACTGTATTTCCGTTGAGGGAGTGACAGTGAATGTAAGAAAACATTGTCTCAACCCCAATTCTCTCCTACTATATGATCCTTACACTTCAAAGGTTAAAGAGAAAATTCATTTCTTTTCATTGTTGTTGCACGTTAGTGTATTGACCACACCAACGTGCAGGAGTTGGTTCTATCAGTACTCGTTTCCTTCTGAAGAAAAAGAAAGAAAAGGCACAGGTGACACTATGCACCAATGTCCTTGCGGCATGAAAA